>NC_051154.1:66178863-66293621 GCF_013339745.2 Dermacentor silvarum | reverse complement strand
TCCGCTAAAGATAGCAGATCCCGCTGCCGGACGACGCCAGGGCAGACAATGGTCGGGGGTACGGGAGCAGCAGCCTGGGACGGTCCGGGATCATTCATCGCAGGAGCTCTTGGTAGCGTCCGACTGCGGAGTTCCAGGATGTGGAAGAGAAACCCAGCGCCTCCACCAGATGCAATGGGGATGTTTTCCTTGCAACACTCGATCTGGCGTTAGAACGGCAGACTGAAACAAGTCAAAAGGGAGCTATGGCGAAGCGGGCGAGCAAGCGTTGCTTGTCTTCTTCTTCCTTCACCAGCACCATGGCCCAGTCCCTTCAGTACAATCCGTACGTCCGAAGCCGCGTGCAGACGTACTCCACACTGACATTAATTAAATGTCACCAAAAAAGTACTGACAGTAATGACCGCTGGACGTTTAGTGTGTATACACGTCATGACACTTTCTCTAAATCAAATTGCACCCAATCATCCCGAGCTATGCTAAAGTAGCCGCAGGGTCACTATCAATGTATCACCTTTCATGCGAAACAGACTTCTTTCACGAAGTCTGCCACCTTGCCGTGGTTTTCTGCATATATGTACATGGCTGCTCGTAGGAGTGTGCCCAAACAGGTCACCACAGGTTCAGGAGGCAAGAGAATTGATTTGCAGCAGACAAAAAGCGAATGTTGCTTCACTGATTCTGAGGGAACATTTAATTCGATTAGCATTTTTTGGGAACTTCACCTATAGTTTGTGGTCAGTTTGTATGTTTGTCCGTACGTAACCTCTTTCACGCCAAAGTGGATCACTAGATAGTTCATGGTCTAATGGGTATAGCTTCGGGCTGCTGTGCTGAGGGAACCGCGGGTTCGAAACCAACTTGGGTCAGTCGGTATGTGCCGGTCTTCAATGAACCTCACCGACACCAACTTGTGACACGTGCGTGGACTCCGCGGCGACGCCGCTAGATGGCGTGCCAGGTGGTGGTGTCACTCCGAGAAGTGGGCCGATCCTGGTGATAGTGCAGAAATGGTCGAAGCTCAATGGCATATACCCGTGTCATGTGGGCCGACCCTGGTGATAGCGCAGAAACTCACTGGCACATAACCCTGTGGGGTCGGGGACCTGTAACGCACCCTTGAACTACCCTTGTCACACGTGGGACCCAAACAGACAAAATCACCAGCCCTTCCCCTGTTGAGAAAATGGGGGTAAGCGAAGTTTGTCGTCCGATTCTATTTTGAGGGCTTCCGAAGCCCAGGCGAAACGTCAGCGAAGAGCCGCGGACCCCGAGTTGCGGGAGCGCGACGTTGAGGCCAAACATCAGCAAAGAGCCTGCGACAGCGTCGTCTTGTCCTTACCCTTATTTTATCGACAGGGGAAGAGGTCTTAATTTTTTCCTCTTCCTCCTGCCGCCCGATTCTTGACCTATCCCTCTGAGTGGGCACGCACAAGAAAATAGGAACATCATCATCATCACACATGACACGTTTCAGTGGTGGCAATACTGTGTGTCGTTACATTGCTTTAATGCTAATCGCATAAACATCGACATTCATCGGGAGATGGGTACTTGATTTTTAGCGCGTCTGAAACAAACATATTTACGACAGGGCACATATCGCGAATCTTCTCTGAAACGCGATGAAGAGCGCGGTCAATGCAAGTCACATGTTTGAGGTTATGAACCATGCACTTGCGATGCTGGAAAACGGCTTTCATATATGAAGCTTGATCGCTCGTTATGACACTAAGTCTTTCATACGGAATCCCACCCAATCACAACCTTTTGCAAGCATCAATAAATGCACACTAAATTGCCCTGCTGTTTGTTTTCT
This sequence comes from Dermacentor silvarum, assembly GCF_013339745.2. Classification (NCBI taxonomy): domain Eukaryota; kingdom Metazoa; phylum Arthropoda; class Arachnida; order Ixodida; family Ixodidae; genus Dermacentor; species Dermacentor silvarum. The sequence continues at coordinate 66,291,802 of NC_051154.1, read as the reverse complement.
CCACAAAGCTGAGGGGATTCCAGGCCGGCAAAAATATCCGTTGAGTAGAGCCACAAGCACGTTGATCACGTAGCAGTGGCATGGATTAGTTTCGTCCATTCGGAAATGTACAGTCGAAACAACCACACGTGCGCGAACGTTCTCAATGTTTTCGTTGTAAATCACTTCGAAGGTACGAGTTCATCAGAGTTGTCAGGGCAGTTCTCTTCTATTAAAGATTAAGTTCTTAAAAGTTGGGTGATCAAGTTTGTTAAATAAAATATTCGCGACACAAGGGCTGTTGCAGGATTGCCGATAAATTCTCGCTGGCCACTTAGGCCGTGTTCTGCCTTTCGAAACGCATCTTGAAGGTCTCTGTCTTCCTGAATTGGCTGGCTTGAGACAGTTTCACACGCACCTAACCACGAAATGGTGTGTGTGTGTGTGTGTGTGTGTGTGTGTGTGTGCGCGTGCGTGCGTGTGTGTGTGCGTGCGTGCACGCGCGCCCGTGCGTACCACGATTACGGTACTCCCAATGCGAAATTTGAACGCAGCTGCATACGTGTTTTCATTTCGCAATATATTGAGGCAAAAGAATTTGAGACCGAAATCACCGCACCGACTGGCAGTGGGAAAGTGCCGTCAGCGCCTTCGCAGAGGGAGGGGCAGTATGGAAACGCTGGCATGATGAGCGGCATGGGAGCCAGCTGCGGAAGAAGACGAAGGCGCAAGCAGTGACACGAGCGCAAGGGGCACTATGGGAACACTGGCATGAGCGGCATCGCAGCAAGCTCTAGAACAAGACGACAAGTGTACGAGCAGTGGCACGAGCGCATTCGCGCGATTACGCCGACGCTGAAACCAGGAACGGGCTGCGCTCTAAAAAAATGGATCAACCAAGTGTCGACGGCTCAACGCTAATGAAGACGAGGTTGACGTACAGTGCTCAGCGACTGAAACGTCGACACTCGTAGCGGGTGGGTGCCTCCGCTTTTGAGCGCTGGGCTATTGCTGTGGCAAATGCAGTCACAATGCCTAACAAAGGCTCTCACTTTCATGGTATACCACGATGCATCAGCTTGGTGTCCCGAGCGCTCACGGTGGGCGCGAAGAAAGCAGATAGCCCTGCGCTCCCAGTATTGCGTTTCACTTGCCGAGCACTGTACAGGGGGTTTCATATGATACCATGATTAAATGATGAGTATACCTCTCTGTCTCGTTTTCACGCTCATTATTCACTCATTTCGTATTTTATTCACATTGTATTCCACGCGCAGTTACGTCTACCTCGTCTTCTTTAGCGTCGACACTTGGTTGACCTTTTGACCAAGAGGTCAGGTGGGCCGATCCTGGAGATAGTGTCGTCCTTGGTGCAAGGCGGTTAATTTTCGACTATTTTAGCACTAATTACGCCCATACCGTTAACTCTTGTCATAATTATCGCTTCTTGTGGGCACTGCCGAAGACGCCTTCCAGGCACTATTGCCTCGCGCGAGCCCTGCTTAGTCCAAGCAAATGGCTACATTTCCCAAAAGCATGCCGTAAGGTGGCTTTCCCTCAACATGTCTATATCTACCGCGGTGCACCCTTTAAAGGGGTATAGTTCAGTGTGGTTTTCTATATTGGCACTAATTACGCCCGTAACGTTACTTTTATCTACTCTGCGACTAATTTTGACTATTTGTCACATTTTATTTGCTACATTTGAAGAACGCTTGCGACTCGTTACGACGCTTTGGAGGCGCAAAAAAAGCCTTTTCTTTAGAAGTAGAGATAGTTGTAGCAGAGCATTACCATATAACGGCTACCACGGCTGTGCATGCGCGGAGTTCACCGGGTTCCGGTATAAGGTTACCGGAACGTCCCGCCGTATACCAACGCTTATGCGATATCATATACCATGTCCCCCCCCCCCCCCATAACATGGCAGCATTCAGCCTTCCTGCTTCGATCCTAACTCGCTGGTGAATCGTGTTCTCCTTCGTAACAGCAAGAAATAAATGATAAAATCGGCCATCGCTTAGTCACGTCTCACGCTGAGGTCACAGCAGCAGCGCTCATTTGACATTTCTGTTCACACTGGTTGTTTTGACGCATCTGGGTCACAGAGCTAAGTTTTGGAAGCTTCCCAATAAACCAAGGCAGCAATTGCAAGTACAGTTGAGTGCCTCTACAGCAAAATGACCTGTATAATGAAGGAATAATTCTGTCCCAGTTATAATGCGAACGGTGCGGTGCACAACCTTTACAGGGAAGTGACCTGTATAATAAATGATTTCAGAGGTCTCAGGCACTTCGTTACATAGGAATTCGACTGCACTTAACAATCAAACACGCATTTATAGGGCAACAGTGCACAATCCATAACAGAGCAGTCACCAGTCAAGCACAAGAGCACTCGACTTTTTTCCTAGTTTTAGTTGTTTCTAGTTAGGTAGAGCAGTTCCTAGTTTGGTAGAGTTGATGAAGAAAATAGTGCACAACCTTGATTAGCAAGCATTTTGAGACATGAACAAGCAACAATTGTAAATACAAGACGCTTCCCTTTAGAACGGGAACGGGATATGCAATAGCAATAGCCAAAAGGACCCATGTTTTCTCTAATAAATGTATTTACACTAGAACCTCACAATGTGTATAACTTACTATGTGTTGGGACTTCTCACTTACTGACCTTCCCTTTTACAAATGCTTCAGGTTAATTACTCAACACACGAGAAACTTGGCTGCACACAAAAGAAAATCTGCCTGTTCTCCACAAAGCATGCACAAAGTGGCACATCTTCCTTTTCATTGTTGCACACAGCACTCCAATGCTTACAATATCAGGCATATGATGCCAATGCCTGCAACAACAGACTCGGGATACACACAAAGTGGCAGGTTAATCTTTTAATGACAGCACATATAAATACCCCCCCCCAAATGTTTATTTTCTATCTACATATGCAAAAAACATTGAGATAAGCATAATCAAAGAAAAAAATATATATTGTGGAAACTTTTTCAGCAATGGTGGGGAAGCCCCAGGCAGAAAACTGGATGATGGCTTCACTCCAAGCCACCTATGGCTTCATTTGTAATTTGTTCAGACAGCTTTCATTACATGTGAATCACAGCTGTACATTTGCTTTACACCACGTGTGTGACACCACTGCAGCCAGAGATCTTGCATCTGTCCGTCTCCTCTCAACGTGCTTTCAAAACAGAGTCGCGTGCCAAACTTCTTCCTTGTCTTGTGTTCCTGCTCTAAACCAAGAAATCACGCTTGCTGACTGTCATTCAGTGTTGGCCAAAGACATTTAACCAGAAACTTCGTACTCTATATCAAAACTTGACAAGAATTTTTTTTTCTGGTATGTTGCCTGTAGGCAACACTTATCAATAAAGGCAAATGCATCAAGCTGAATTACATGCTCCTACTATTCCATTACTTCACTGGAACTGCTGTGGTACAGTGGTTCAAAGACCTGGCTAGAAAACAAGAAGTCATAAGTTCTAAACGCAGCACAGACATTCTTTTTTTACGATAAGCACCATTTTGTGATGACAGGCCAACCAACTAAGGGAAAGGCCAACCCAAAAGCATGTTTGTAATTTATAGAATGTCTGTCTCAAAAACAAAGTGCTTTCCTCTAACGGCAAGCAAAAACTAGTGCACAGCACTAATAAATAACATGTTTATTAGCCATCCAAGCAACGTTTACAGCTACTTTAAGGGGGGACGTGGCTTTGAAAATCAACTTCCTGATTTCTTCATGGATTTTGATGAAAATTGGCACAAATGTTTAGAATGTCTCCCTGATACTTCCATAAAAGTTTCAGAGTGATACCTTGAGAACATTTTATTAAGCAGAATTTTTCTCTCTTGAACTTGTGGAGGGCCTGGGAAGCTTAAAAAACATGATGGAAGGCTCGTTGAGTATTGGCTGCATAGCTCAATGCCTGCTGGAGGTCGTGACAGTCTTACTTTTTTTTTTTCGCAACACAAATTTTTTAGATAGTCATTTTTCAAGTTACCTTCACACCAAGCACACTTTCGGGGTGAACAAATAGCGACACCATATATTTATAAAAAGTCAAGATAAAGATACAAGACTGTCTCGACCTGCACTGTAATCCAAGGAACGTGACAAAAAAAAAAAACAGAATCAAAATAGGCTAAACGGTAACGAAGAAATCAGCTCCAGAAACTGAGCAGAAAGGCGAAAAAACAGTTTTGAGAAAACGGCTCTCAAAGTTTCACCATCTCTTCAGTTCTCTAAAACGCACCAAATTTGTAATCTTTGATGTGTTCTGTGATGTGGGGCTTCTTGGACATGTGGCCTCTGGTCTGCTGTGCCTTCGTTCTGCCTTTTTCATGTTTGTATGGCATTCTTTACTGCTGCTCTACAGAGAGCATGGTGCCTGGGTTTTCAAACCAAATGACGTGCAGAACTATGTGGGCATAAATATACAGTAGTTCTAGCATTGTACCTGCAGACTGCCTCATTGATAGCAGTCTTCTAGTACAGTCAGTGAGGCATTGTTTTCTTTTGGTAGAATCGACCATGTTACTGAATGAAGGCTCTCAGCAGTGTTCTGATCATCTTCCATTGACAATGGCTATGGATGTTAGGAGAGCCACTGATAGATAGGCAGCAATGCAGCTGCTTTCCAGCCTGTACTTTTGTATGATGCCTCACTTCTGCAGCCAGGTGTCTGTGCCAGCCCAAGTGGCCTAGTGAACAGAGCTCATGATGAGGTTCTCTTTATGAAGGGGTGGTATGATAGGTATTGGTACGAGATATCGTGGCAATTCGGTAATAGAGTCGGCGCGCGATGCGCTAAGTCGCGGGTCTGAGGTGCCGATGTGCGAAATTCCTGGTCGCGGGTCCAAAGAATAGACGCTCGGTCAGCTCAATCGCGCAGTCCGAGGTGCCAACGCTCGAGGTGCCAATGCGCGAAGTGCCTAGCCACGGGTCCGAGGAGTCGACACTCGATGAGCGATGTGACGACCCGCAAAGTGCCTAGCCGCGGGCTCGAGGAGTCGATGCTTGATTAGCTTAGCCGCGCAGTCCGAGGTGCCAACACGCGAAATGCCTAGCCACGGGCTCGGGGAGTCGACGCTCGCGATGCCGATGCGCGAAGTGCCTATCCGCGGGTCCGAGGAGTCGACACTCGATGAGCGATGTGCCGATGCGTGAAATGCGTAGCCGCGGGCTCGAGGAGTCGACGCTCGATGTGCTTTGTTGCGCAGTCGGAGGCGCCGATGCACGAAATGCTTCGGCAAGGATGCGAGAAAATGCTTCGGCAAGGATGCGAGAAGTCCGGGCACAATGTGCTTGATCGCCGAGTCGGAGACGCCTACGCGCGAAAGGCTTAGCCGCGTGTCCGAGGATTCCGTGCCCGAAGCTTGGTCGGGAAGTCCGGGTCGCCGATGCTCGGAATGCCTCGCCGTGGGTCTGAGACGCCCACAAACAGCGGGATCGGCCACGCTACTGCGATGTCCGCGTAGCGCCCGCTTTAACACTCGTCGAGATTACGGAAACTGTCCGGAGCTCGCGAGGAGACCGCAACAAGCGGAGCAGACGACGCCATCACGGAGCGAGCACCGGACCAATGGCGAACCGCGCTGGAGTCACGCGGCGGGCGCGGCCAATCGGTGGCTCCGGCACGACCTTCAATCATTTGCATTTTGTGTGCTTGTTTCTGTATGGAGGAGATAGCTGAAGCGGCAAATTTGAAGACGGAGAAATGCGCTTTCCAACGAGACCAAGATGGTGGCGCTCGGCTGCGCCGTTCCGGAGATATCGTGGCTTGAAAAACGCCGTTCTTTCGCAATTTCCGCGAAGTTTTTCGGCACCTTGGCTGATACAACAATTTTTTTAGAGCACTTCTAATTGGTTTTCAGTGATGATATTTCGGAATCAGATAGAATAAGAGTTATAGAAACTGAAAACTTGACTTTCAAAAAATCAATTTTTTAGACATTTTTTGCGATGCGAAAGCCGCGTCCCCCCTTAAGGGATTACGGTAACAGTTGGATTATCATCAGAGGCCCTATCTACAGCTGCTGCCAGAATATGGTTTCCATTTAAAATCTGAATTTGGTGGGTTTGCTGGATCTGGGCAAGTTGCTCAGCAGTAGCGTGAACAACTTGAAAGTCACCATGCTGTGTGCAGAATACCTATGCAAAAAGAATGACAAAGTTAATATACCAGCAAATTATTAACATCATGTCAACAACACATACGAGTAACATAAACATCGCCTCCCACAATCTTCGATCATAACATACTCTGGATTTCTTGCAAAATAACTGCACCAGTGCCCCAGGTGAATTGAGTCTACAGAATCCCTCCAACTAACTCATCACACATATGGCACTTAAAGGTAGTACTAGTAGTACCAGCACATAAACTAAATAAACAACCAATGTTAACAACTTTTTAGGATCCTGCAAGAGCAACAATAAAGAATATATACCACTAAACGAATATATCGTCAAAAAGCCGTAACATACATTTGATGATGTTAAGTGGTGCAGCGCGAAGCAGGTCGGAAGGACATGGAAAAGACAAGGATGTACGCTTGCATAGGTAATCTGCAACACTCAACATTATGGAAAATGAACTAGCTAAAACCTCTACCCTTCTAAGATACATTTGAGTAAGGTAGTAGACTACTGTAAAATTGCCCATTTTTTGCCAACTCAATTTTCCATTATCCCAACCTATACTAATGGTAAATTTCAGACAGCTAACTAGAGGGGAGCACTGCTGAAAAATCTGGTCCTGTGAACTGTTTGCCATAATGGTTTGTGTAGGGCTATTAGCAAAATTTGAGAGATGATAGGTACACTAAGGTGAACTTAAATTTTTTTATGGATGTTGTAGGCCATGTCATATTGTCTGACAGAAGCCCAAAGCCCTAACATGCCGTACAAAGAGCTAAAGATCGTGGGTATTAAAAAAGGCAATAAAAAAAACAATAACAAGAAAACAATTTAACAACAATGTAGGATCCCTGCTGCACACAGTAATAATACTCTGCACAGACTTTCATGACTACATAATCTAACAACTGGGAAGCTTTAGTAAAAATGCTCAAAAACTATTTCAGTGCTATTTTAAGACTGCTAAGATTTGTCTATGTACTATTTATCGTATTTATTCGAAAATGGGTACAACACAAATATAGGTAGACCCCTACATATTAAGTTCGCTGAGAAATAAAAATAATTCATTCGAATATAGGTTGATCCACATCTTTCTATAAAAACAAAAAAACTTTGAACATGACACACATCTATTTACCATAAGCTCAGCTACTAAATCGCGCTAGTCGATGCCACAAGCTGCAACTTCATCGGAACTGCCAGAGAAGACGTGCTCGTCGAATGCTTCGAAGGTGTCCACGACACAACAGACAATGTCATTCTTGGTGCCGTCGAGTGCATTGGATATGCAGCCTTTCTTAAAGCCAGTCTGGATAATCTCTGCTAATAGATCCAGCGGGCTCGATGGAGGAACTCGGATAGTTAGGAACTTTTGCTAGCTTTGTTCACGAATGTAAGTCACGATTGTTTTATCACGAATATAGGTCAATAGCTCACTTTAGGAAACCTTATCAGAAAAAAAAAGGTTGACTTATATTCGAATAAATACAGTAGATTAAAATGCAAAAAGCACAAAAATGAATCGATAACGCCATCCACACAAAATGTGTGCATGGCAAATGATTAAGCGCTTCTTAAAAGCAAGTACAGATGCAGTCTAATTGAACATGGTTTACTACACAAGCTATATAAAAGTTCCATTTTGTCTGCTTCAACAACAAAGACTTCATCCTGGGAGTGTTGTATTGACCATGTAATGTCTAAAGCTTGGAGAGCTTTAAGTTCGTTGCAGCGTACGTGAAAACTGTTTCTAATAAAGACAAAAGAAATGATTTTTAATACGACCACAGCCGCTGGATAAAAGAAAAGGTGCGGCCTGCCGCGTGCATCGAAAACGGTGTGATCCGCCGCGGCGCCACACGCCGGGGGCTGTTGTCCGGCATCGGCATAGCAAATGCGTCAGGAACGCACTTGGAACGCCGTCACGCGTGCAAGCTGAGGCGTTCCAACCCCGTCAGCTAGCGCCGTTCGGCCCAGCCAAGCGGCCGACAATGCAACTACGGCCGTCACATTCGCTCCCATAGCAGCGCGCCCGACGCAGCAGGCCGCACCTTTTTTTTTATCCAGCAGCCATGTACCGACATTTGACCTATACTGGAACATGTCTACACCATGTGGGACTTTGGACAAAGTAAAGCACCAAAAAAGAGAAAAGTGTTCAAAGCATTGCTGCTCATTTTGTTTTTGGCGATTATACGCATAATTTCAGCGTGTTGAGTGCAAAGTCTAGTTTAGGCTAGACTGCTCTTGAGAACCAAAGGCGGTTGCTCAGGGTAAAATTTTTCCATAACAAAATCCATTCAAAAACTCGAATAGATAGAAACCAATATCTTTTAAATACATCCGATATACAGTAAAAACTCGTTAATTTGGATTTCACGGAACCAAAAAAATGTCTGAATTAACCGAATGTCAAATAATCGAGGGTATCAAGAAAACAATAAACAAATGCTTACTACATCAACATGCTCTCATTTACAGTATGAAACAGCAAATTCTGTTTCTATTTTGCACAAACGCAATGTGGAAGCTGCAATTCTCGTCATCTCATGACTGATTAAGAGTTTGCAGCGGCGAGGGTCTAGCCACTTCCTTCACAGCGCGGCCACGGCGCGCGTCTTCATCTCAGACGCGCTTTTCACTGGCACGCGCACATCCCGATTATTTTTTTCGCCAATGTTGGCGGGTCGCCACCCATCGCGATGTCGACGGTGCTTTTCATCCTCGACAGCTTTGCACTGAGTAAAAACTAAACTATTGTTTGCCACAACTGCGGCTGCTGTCAACGCGATCATGCACGGCGGCCCTGCGGTTCTGAACGTGCATGGCCGACGCATGCACCGAGTCAAAACGAAACTACCGTTTGCTGCAACTGTGGACGAAACCGCGGTTGTTATCGGCGCGATCATGGATGGCGACTACTCGGTTATGAAGGCACGCGGCCGACGAGCGCACCGAGTCAAAATGAAACTACTTTCTGACGCAACCGTTACAGACAAAACCACGGCCGCTATCAACGCGATCCCGTATGGCGACTACAGTTTTGAAGGCACGTGGCCAACGTGGTGCTATGCGCGCCGGCAAACGCAAGAATAAAAGCTTTAAAGGCTCAAATAGGCACGAAGCGTTCTGGCGTTACTGTCATTCCCGTACGATTTCCACTGATGGCTATGGCGATGCGAACTCCGTCTCTTTGTTTCAGTTGACGGTAACACCATTATGGCTCGTTCGCGTTGCATATTTGCGGCGCTCCGCGCTCGCTGAGCTCTGAGAGTTGTCCGAATTAACCAATGTACGGCCAAATACGTCCGAATTAACGAGAGTTTCATTGCATTAAATAATGCATACTCCTGCCGGGACCAAAGGACGTGTCCGAATTAACCGATTTTCCAAATTAACGAGGGTTGAATTAACGAGCTTTTACTGTATCTGAACACTTAGAAAATGGAGTGTCAAACCGGAACGGAAAGTGAACTCTAACTAAAGCGAAGTTTACTTTTGACTTGAACTGAACTGTAACTGAAATGTATGCAGCCATTCGGAGCTTAAGCTGAACAACCCAAAGAAAAACACTGGAACCATTAAATGCAAAACAAAGGAAATGTTATGAATCGGTTTTGCAGGTGGTCCTGAACATTTTATAGAAAAATGTATTTGTCCTATAAATCAAAAGGCTCTTTTAAGGTGTCAAGAACTATGTCCTAGAAACATCCTGTGCACTTCTGTGAATAAGAGATGTTCAATTACCAAGCTTTTCATTTGAGTCCAAAAATTAAAATTAAATTCTGGGGTTTTACGTACCAAAACCATGATATATAATTACATAGCACATCACAGTTTACCACATTTTTACCACCGAGGTTTTTTTAATGTCTAAGGTTTTTATGCCTGAGGTTTTTAATATCTAAGTGCACAAGTGTTTTTGTATTTCACCTCCATCTAAGTGCGACCACTGCAGCTGCGATCGAACCCGCAATCTCAAACTCAAGCCCATCGAAATGTGGCCACGCAAGGCCCTAGCCACTGGGCCTCCGCCACGGGTAGCATTTGAGTTTAATACCTGCACAATTTCTACTGATAGATAATGTTACAATGATAAAAGTTGTACACATTAATCACAATGTTAATTATTGGAATTCCATTACAGAGTTATTTCCTAGCCGTCGCTTGCTCACATATTTTTGTCCTCAAATTTGAATAACCAAGCTGAAAATGCCGGATCTGTGACAGGCAATTAAAAAATGTGTTCAAATTAAAATTAACAAGAAAAATGGGCTTCAGGCTCAAGTGCTAAAAATAAAGAGAAACGTGAATGATGATGATAAAAATGTTTATAAACATGAGGATCTTCATGGAAAACTAGCATTACCATAATGCATGCTTATGTTTACAAATTTTGACTTTTTATTTTATCACCACCAAGGAAATTAAATTGCTGGCGGCAAAAAAAATGTTAATTTTGAGTTTAAAATTTCGATTGCTATTGAACTGTTATGAACCTGAATAAACTGAAATAACCTGGTTTGAACCATTGTTTTTTCTGTTCTCATTTTGAGCATGAACCAAACCAAGATGTTTGAACAGTAGCTTGAACTGAATTGAAAAAAGTTTTGGTTCGACGTCCTGTACTTCAATCTTGCTGCCGGTCTAGTGTTTCAGGGCAAAAAAATTTAAAAATTTCATTGACTGCACTGTCCTAGACTAAAGAAAAAATATCAGTATAAAAATACCATACAGACAAAAAAGTCAAAACAATGCACCTTATAGTGAAAGAGAGAGCTATCAATGTCACCAATGGTCATTTCTTTTTTTTTTTCTTCAAAAGATATAAACCAAGTTCTATGCAGAAAGACCACAGGTTGACCAATATTACAACATGCTGACCAGCATACCTGCCCCTCAGACACCGCAGCAGCTGCTGCTAGCTCAGCTTCCTCATTGTTTCCATCCTCAATTGTTTGCAGAGAGAAAGTGCAAAACTCCGAGGCTTGTGGAACTAGCTCGATGCTGTTCATGCTGTCGTCCGACACATCTGGCTCATTCTGGACAGCCCCTGTTTTCAGGACAGATGACCCTGTTGCGGCTGAACTGGATACCTGGACAGGCAACCAATGCAGCAGCTACAGTGCACAACTTATTCACACTTGCGTGGATAGCATTGTCCACAAACAGATAAAACAGCTGTAAAAGCCATAAAATGGATTACTGTTAGCCAGAAATTTTTCCACAAAGGTTGTGCTTTGCTATGAACAAAAATAACATAACAGCATACACTGTTGAACCTATTTAGCACAACACCATTTTTAACAATGCTATATAGAATATAACAATGAGCAGCCAATGCACCATCGACTTTTGTGTGTGTTCTATGGCGAAATAAACTACTTACTAGAATGCTCTTATGTCTAGATTATCAGTTATAAAATCTAAATCTGGCTACTGGGTGTGTGCGCTGAAAGGAAAAAGAAAGCAAAATCCTTGAAAACGTTTAAAAAAAAGATGCAAGCCGCTGCTGCACCCACCTGCATGCCAGACACCTTTGCCTTCGCATTCGAAGGTGTGTGCCATACACACACCTTCGTAATGCTATAACTAGGTTCAACTGTACTTCTTTCTGCCTATTTAAAACGTTTATATGTTTGTCCCCTCTACTTTTTTTGTTTTGTTTTTGTGTGCGTGTGCAACTCGGTTATATCAATCATCGGTTGTAATATAACAATGGGTGGGATTTTCCTGGCACTGGAATATCGTTAAAAGTGGGTTCAACTATAATACAGTTCATCAGTTCTTCTCAGTGAGTTTTTTAAAGGACAACAGAAAAAAAATTACCTACAGCTGAGGAAGCATAGGCCCCAGGAAAACACAAAACAGAAAAGAAGCAACTTCAAAAGTGGCATTTTCAACCAACTTTGCTTACAAAAGCTTACAAGAAACCTCAAATTAAAATTAGTCAGCATATCTACTCAGAGACAGTATTGCCATTATGAGAATCAATCATTCTGCAAGACAGATATGCACACAAACCTGCAAGACAAGAGATGCACAGGAGGGTCTGTGCAATATTCTATGCATGCACGAAGAAACTGCACTGCATGGGGAAGTGCAATTTACAATTCAGCCATGTTTAGCTGTGGCTCTTGGACCGGCTCATCATCTTCTTTCTGGGGTTTTACGTGCCAAAACCAGTTCTGATTATGAGGCACGCCGTAGTGGAGGGCTCTGGATTAATTTTTACCACCTGGGGTTCTTTAACATGCACTACAACGCAAGCACACGGGCGTTTTTGCATTTCGCCTCCATCGAAATGCGGCCGCCGGGGCCGGGATTCAATCCTGCGACCTCGTGCTCAGCAGCGCAACGCCTTAGCTGACTGAGCCACCCCGGCGGGTCGACCGGCTCATCATCTCTACAGACATGATCTGTGTTGCATAATAAGTGTTGAAGGTGAAATTCACAGTCATCAATCAATGACTCTCCCAACTTTATGCTGCCATCAGTGTTCACATATTTATGTCAGAATTTCCAAGAATCAGCTCAAACTTGACAGCAACCACTAAACCTGGCCTTCCACATCATCAATGTCACATGGAGGTATGAAAAGCAACCCCTTGTAAAAAAAATTGGAGGGCGCTTATGCTTCGCCTTTAAAAGTAGAACGTGATAGCGTTATCGGGACCCGTTCGTATCGCATCGTTCGCACCCAGCAAGCAGGCTTCATTCACTGCAATACAGAACGTGGGAAAGCCAGCTTACAAAGACGAAGCTTACACCGATCCCCTTAAAGTCGGCTTCACTTTTAAACAGAAATGCATTGCTGGAAAGACGTTTCTCCAGGAGCAATATAAGGCGTCTTATATTAAAATGTGAAGGCCATAGGACCTTTTTTCATTATTTTATGAATTGTTTGCTATTGCCCTGACGTGCGTGCATGTCCAAAACGCATTTTTGACCTGCCGAGGATGCCAGCGCCATCTGGATAATATTTTCGCAAGTAGGCTACCCGAGTGAGCTGGTGTTTTTATGGTAGAAATGCTGGCAAAAGAGGTTTGTGTTTGAGTTTCCTCGTAACAGAATTATGTTTTCTCGTACATTCAAATAACAGTTCGATGCCACCATCTCTGTAGGTTGTGCTTAAGTTGTACTGTACCATTTTTCTGGTGGATTTCACTGCGAGAAATTCAATTTTTGTTCACAAAAAGCCTGCACCACAACGAAGGGCCTGCGCGGTCGGGAAGGTTCGGAATGATTTTCCCCTGCACTAACACCTTGCAGATGCAGTGGTTGCGGATGATTTTTTCTGCCACAGACGACGCCAACGCAGACGCCGGATTTTCTGCGACACGGGGCTAAATAATAACGCTGTCGCATTATTATTATTTTTTTTCATGGCATGCTGGTATCGTAAGACTTGTTTGGGCATGGGCAGCAAACACTTTAGTGTAATAGTAAAGCCTGCAATCTGTGGCATGAACTCATGTGACAGTAGCACCTTTTTTTAAAACAATTTTTCACATATACCCATACACAAAAAAAAAAAAATTTTCTTTTCTGCTAAAAGTCTTTCAATAAAGTTAACCCTTTAAGGACAAGACAAATACTCAACGAAAATGTTTATTTTTCATCTACTAAATGTGCAAAATACACTGAGAATGAGCATATTCAACAAAAATAAAAAATAGTTTGTGGAAAACTTATTCAGCAATGGGGGTCAACACAAGGCAGAACACTGGTAGCGAGCTTCACTCCAAGCCACCTATGGCTTCGTTGGGAACTTGTACAGACAGTTTTCATTGAACATGAAGCATAGGTGTATAATGCATTTTCTTTAGATTACCTGTGTGATACCACTGAAGCTGGGATCTTGCATCTGTCTGTCCTCTCTGAACATGCTTTCAAATAAAACCGAGTACTAGTATGCCAAGCCTTGTTCTTGTCCTGCTCTAATCCAACAAATGACGCTTGTTGCCTGTCCTTCAGTGTAGGCTGAATACATTTATCCAGAAACTCGGAACTTAATACCGAAACTTGGGAATAAAAAAAAATTTCTGATGTACACTCTTCCATAAAGGGTTAATGATGTTCGCATTCACCAATGTGTCACTGCCATATATACTTGCAAATAATGAGATGTATAACACTAGCAATTACAATATGCATCGAAGTAAGCATATAGCTACAGATCGACAAAGCTATGCTGGCTGTGTTACTTTCTTGATCCTGTACTGTAAAAAGTTGTGGGCAAATCGGGAAAAGCTGACCGACAGAACAAAGGAGGATGAAGGAGGAGAAGGAATGACAGGAGCCATTAAAGGAAATGTACAGGTAAGGAGTATATATTTTTTTCTGCAGTGTGATGTGCCTGCTACAATATAGTAATTGCTTGGAACCCTATCCAGTTCACATTTTCTGACATTCTGTACAAGTTCATGGGTACATCATAGAATGTGGTCGAACTAGAGCAACGACACACCTCACTGATGCCAAATTAGCCAAGTCAGGCGCTGCTGCTTTACTAATCAAAGACACACTCACCTTTGGATTCAAAGGCAGGCCCCTTTTCTTGCGCCGAAATGCTGTACGGCATTTTGAGTCTATATTCAGCTTGATTCTGTCCCAGTCAGCATTGGTCACATCAAATAAATGTGTCAGATGACCTGAAACAAAGGTTTTAAAAAGGAAAGCTTTTACTACAGAATGCAGCAGCACAACAGACATCCTCAAGTAATGTAACCAACTTAATACACATTGTTTCCATCAGTTCCGCCGTAACAGGCACAACACAACATGAATAAAAAGATGCATGCAGAAGAGGCAGCACTGATGTCCTCATCAACATCAAGTGGTCACATGCTCATGTACACTAGGACAGCACAGCCTAAAGGTTCCTACTTTTTAGGTGACAAACAGACTAGCATAAGATGACCAGCTTAAAAAAGATGTAGTCGGTGTTTGTGTTGTCCCTTTCATTCCTTCTTGTGTCCGCATCTGCACACTTGCTATTCAGTAACCTAAAAAAAGTAGTTTGATGAAAGGGCAATTTTTCATGCATCTTGTCACAGACATTTTTCCTTCCCTGTCTAATGAAGATGTTGTACCAATGATCTTCTATTCAATATCGACATAACTGCACAGCGCAAAAGATGAAGACTGAAGAAAGGACGCAACACAGGTACTCAGGAGCATTTGCCTGTGTTGTGTCCTTTCTTCTGTTATCATCTTTCGCGCTGTGCAGTCATGTCGATATTGAACCACCAACTCGCCCCAAGCTTCCACATTCTGTTCAAATTCATGTTTTAGTTAACATTCCAACTTTTTTCTTTCCAGCTAAACATTTCTTCATGAAGATTGTGTTCAAAATATGCAACTACCATATACAAGGTGTTCTTTTTCTAATGCACAACGCTAATAAAAAAAAACTGATCTTTTTCTAATGCACAACGCTAATAAAAAAAAACTGATCTGAACCACAGTTTTTGCAGCCACGCTATATGGTTGGCCACATTAACAGCATAAAAAATTTCAAGAGTAATTTGGCTAATATACTGAAATGTGCTATAATTAACCTTCATTCACTTTAAGAATACGTTGAAATTGCAAAATTAAAGGAACTGACAATCAATTTTTATGGTACTACCCTTTTTCTTTCTTTTTTTTTAGAGCTACAGAAAGCTTACTAGTGAGAGTGTGCAATCATACAGTGGTAACGTGAAAAACGCCATGGAATATTTTTTATCAGAATTTATCAATCTGCAGTAACAATATAGTCATACGCTGGAAACATGCTGGAAACAGTGATAGGTGAGCGCGATAGCGATTATACACCAGCATTGGTGTGAAGCAGATGCCACGTATAGTCCTAGCTGTAAGAAAGTAATATTTTATTTATCAAAGCGATGTTCCTGCGGTTCATGTTTTCTGATGTGTTGAATAATTTCTACAATAATAGCTATGTGCTTTCGTGGTTTCCTGTCCAACTAACTGCTTCAGTCATATACATGTCGAGACTTTTTTTTTTTAGCCAAGCCAAGCAAAGTGGTAGGATATGCCAGTAGTGCTAGAACTGGCACCCATCTACGGCACAATTAGTCCATGGCATTTTGTATCTCACAGGGAAACAGAACTCGGGGTACTCACACGCAAACTAGCGCGCATACATGAGCACTCACGTGTTCCCGCATGCCACGACTCTGCCACTCCACTCGTTGCAGTGAAAGCAGCGCCGCTTGTTAGTGTGAACTTTTTTTTTACTTTGTAATACGCATAGAATAAAGTGCAAATGCATACGTAATATAAAGACTGCGATTTTAAACAAAAAGTATGCGGCACTTGATAACAGACAACCTATGTACAGTAATCTCACTGACTACATCTCAAGTATTAAGGCTTCATCGGCACTTTGCACCCCTTACATTTTTTTTTTGCAACTTTTGTGCCAATTTAAAATTATAATTCTTACTTAAATTGTGAACAGCATGCTAGACTTTATCACTATAATCATGGTCTTTTCATTTCCACCAACATTACGGCACTATAATTATGGTAGACTAGGGCAATTAATAACAGACACAAAGACAAGTTCGGGCCCGTTCAGACGGTTGTCGGTCCCTTCAAATCCGAGAAGTAGTGCTGAGCAGAAATCATGACTAGTATACCACTTTTGAGATATCTGTCCTTAATATTGGCAAAATGTGCATTGGTATTCCAGTTGAGAACATACTGAAGAGCTGGAGGGATGCTTCTGAGAAACTGCTAACTGGAACAGACATATTTCATGGCACATTCAGGTAACTCCAAAGTGGCGCTAGTCTTAGGATTCCTGCAAAGCAGAGATGACTTCACTGCTGCTCGGCCTCAATTCTGTAATCCCAACATGTACACTGAATAATAAAAATGTGGCACATTTTTCGTAATTTCCCAAATAATCTTAAATTTTCTTGCTGCTAACATCCACTTAGCCACGTAGCCTAGCTGTGAAAACGGCAGGGGCCAAGCTACTATAACAGGCTTTTTAGAAAGAAAGTGTTCCATAAAATAAAAAACACATTAGTTGCACATACCTATACATACTTCAAGCGCTTATTCTTTCTGCATGTTATTTAAAAATTAAATTCTGGGGTTTTACGTGCCAAAACCACAATTCGATTATGAGGCACGCCATAGTGAGGGACTCCAGGTCATTTTCAACCACTTGGGGTTCTTTAACGTTTACCCAATGCACAGGTGTTTTTGCCTTTCACCCCCATCTAAATGCGGCCGTCAATATCGAGATTTGATCCCACGCCATCGGGCTTAGTAGCGCAACACCATAGCCACCAAGGTGGGTTGCATGTTATTATCAAGCAATGGACAACCATATGTGCCACCTGCACACACAGTGAGCATGTAATACAGCAAGTTGGGCGAGTTGGTTTTCATTCATAATGAAAGTAAAAGAGGCAAAAAGTAAACAACGACAAGACAGAGGACAGGACGAGCTCTCATTCATATCACATGATTTCTATAATAAACTTTCAGTTATTAGTGAGCACTTGTCCCGTCTTCTATCTTGTCTTTGAACTCTTTGCTTTCATTATGAGTGCGCATGTAATTGCGCTGCGGGCTACTCAAATTATAAGCACCTTCTCAACAGCAAAACAATAAATACATGGCACCCTGTATATTTATAACCTCAAGATAATGAATTATCGGATATAATGAACTAAATCTATAACGTTTCTTGCCAATACCAGCATGCAACGAATATATGCTTGTACAGTCGCCGACCAATAATACGGACAGGCTTGATTATTCAGACAGCTCCGCGGCACCGCCATTAGCCCCATAAACTTAATCTATAAGGATCGCTGAAATTTCGGACACCTTACAGTCCGCCGTGTGATAATTCAGACTCCAACTGCATGACCGCATGCTAATTCGACCACCACGTCGAGCAGAAATAGCAATATTTTCATTTTCTTACATCGCTAGCGTCTCCTCAAAACAGAAACTAGCGAAGCCTAGTTGACCTAGTCGTCATAAATGAGAATTCGGTGCATGCACTGATTGTACTTTCGTCTATCTGTAGCGACAGCATGACAGTGGCAGAGATACGAGCCGCGATTTTTTAGCAATGCCTTCCGCTCAATTCTGTGCCACTCTTATCCACCGTTCATAGCCGGCTGATCCCGTTGATGTGTGCGGAGCATCACTCTGACGAATGACGAAACACAAAAAGCATGAAAAAGAATAGCCATTTTTTTTCGATTGTTATGAGGCCTGTGCTGCCATCAGGAGGGTATGATTCATGTGCGCTTGTTTCCCACCAAAGTAGGAGCTTTCAAAATTGCGAAATGGTAGCTCGGCCAAAGCATGAGCTCCTATTACAGCACTCATTGCAGAATTAAGTGAACTTATGTGTACTTATGCAAGCAACAATGTGTTTTTGTGCATTTCTTAGTGGTTGAGATGATCGAAGGAATATGCTGAAACTAATATCTGGGCCCCACTGAGTGTTCTTGCAATTTCGGCATGCTCACTACGAAAGATTTGAAACACTATAAAATGTGGTTTTACTGTTTTCAGGAAGCCAAAATAGCTTAATCTATAAATATAAAAATAAATCCATGACACAATATGCACTCCAAGCCTCAGGAGGATATAAGGCATTGCTAGAAAACCGCAGCCGCAGAATGTCTAGGCCAAAGGCAAGCGTATATGCGTGCAGCAAAGCGTTGACAAACATGGGCCATACTCTAGGACAGGGGTTCTCAAGCATGTTCGTTCTGGGGAACCCTGCTAAGCTCCATGAAGCGCCAAGGAACACCCCCCCCCCCTGCCACCCGAATTAACCGAATTAAAATGTCCCAATTAAACTAATGTCGAATTATCCAGAGTATCAAGAAAACAATAAATGAATGCTTACTAGTTCAATGCGCTTTTATTTACTGAATGCATCAGCAAATCTTCTTTCTATTTTGCACAAAAGCAGTGAGGAAGCTGAAATTCTTGTCATCTCAAGACTGATTAAGGGCTAGCAGCGGCGCAGGCCTCGCAACATCCTTCGCAGCACGGCCGTGGCGCGCGTCTTATCTGCAGACACGCTATTCACTACCGCGTGCAGATCCGGTTATTTTTTCGCTAGGGAGCTGGTCGCCAACAAATCGTCCGTCCATCGAGATGTCAAAGCGCAACTCCTGAGTCAACTCCTGAGTCAAAGCGCAACTCCTGCTTGCCGCAACCACTGCTGACGAAACCGCGGCCGTGATCGACGCGATCATGGATGGCGACCTTGCGGTTCAGAAGGCAGGAGGCCGACGCACTCACCAAGTCAAAACGAAACTACCATTTGCTGCAACAAGTATGGACGAATCCGCAGTCGCTATCGACGCGATCATGGATGGTGACCACAGTTATGAAGGCACGCAGCCGACGCGCGCACCGAGTCAAAACGAAACTATTGTTGGCCGCAATCGCTGCCGACGAAACTGTGCTGGCCATCGACGCGATCACAGATGGCGACTACGCTCTTATGGAAGCACGCGGCTAGCCCTGTGTTACGCGCGGCAATTAACGCAACAATAAGGGCTTTAAGGGCACAAATAAGCAAAAAGCATTCTGGCATTGCTGTCAGTCACGTATCGCGTACGATTGCCACTGAGGACCATGGCGATGCGTACTGCGCCGCTTCGTTTTTGGACGCTAGCGCCGTTTTTGCTCTTTCGCGGCGCGCATTTGTGGTGCTCCGCGCATTTATGTTTTTTATTCCTCCAACGTATACGTCAGTGCACATGCTATCGGCACCTGCCCTATCTACAAACGGGAGAAATTCGCATGTTGGTAAGTTACGGCCTCCGAGATTCAAGTGCGAAAGCTTAGGCACGCTGCCCGTTTTCGAAGGTTGGGTGGCTACAAGCTGCTTGCGGATTTATTGCGCAGTTCACGCACTGCCGTTACGCGCTGTGATGTGCTTTTTGACACTCGGGCATGGGTAATGGAAGTTCTGTGGATCGAGCACACCTCTTGTTCGCCGTTTTAGCCACTTAATTGGCGAGCACGGGACCACGGAAAATTTATCAGTGGCTCACAGAACCCCTAGCAGGGGCCTGCGGAACTCCAGGGTTCCGTGGAACCCCAGGGTTTTGCGGAACCGACTTTGAGAACCCATGCTCTAGGATGATCACCTTTTGAAGATATTTTCTTGATATTTTGCGTGACTGGCACCGGACACATTGACAGGCAGCAGCCAGCGTCTCTGCACTGTGATAAGATAGCATGCTTGGCACTATGCCAAGAATACCTTTACTGGCAGACGCCGATGTGTCTTGCACTGGTCACCTGAAAGATAGCATGCTTGGCACTGTGCCAAGAATGCCATTGCTCATAGACGCCGATGTGTCTTGCGCTAGTCACACAAAATTGAAGGTATCACCAAAAGTGATGATCCGAGAGTACGGCACACCCCTTTTGGCCACTTGTAGAATAAAATCACTTATTTTATCGTGAGTCCGGTATTTTGGACTTCGGATTATTCACACTTTTTGGCTCTCTCTATCAAATACTAATTATCGGTTGGCGACTGTAATGAATATTGGATGTAATGAAGCCATCTTGGTTGGTGTCCGATGCAACAATGTTATAAACAGGTTGATTGTATTTAGCAAGTTACATAAAATATCACACAAAGACAACTTCCTTGCAAAAGCGCAGTCAACCTGAATGCTTTCTTCACTAAGTCTCATTACTAAAGGCAGAGCCAAACTGATTTACAATTTTGTGAAGTCAGCAAACTGCCGCAATTTCCCACATTTTATTAACTTTTTGTTCATTATTCATGAATAAAGCCTGTGAAGTTGGAAATGAATGAAATGCAATAAAACTGCACAGCTTTCAGTCCATTCTTTGATGTGTGATGGTGTGCTGGGAAACATCTTTTGATGTTAAATAGTTAAAGGGAATGGTGAGAAGGTATGCTTAGTACATATATTCATACCTATACCTTCTTTTTTGTGCGCATCCATGATGCAAGCCGCCCTAACATGTCTCATGTCCACAAAACCACCTTTACACTTAACCTCTTTACAAATAGCTATGTGCTAATGAGTATACACAGCTGAAACTCACAACCGTGTGTATACTGTATTCTGTTTTTTCACTGAACCAAATTCTTTTTAACTAGACCGTTATAAGTCATGGATTTTATTCTGGGATTTTATGTGCCAAAAACACGATCTGATTATGAGCCATACTGTAATGGGCGACTCCGCATTCATTTTGACCATATGGGATTCTTTACCGTGCACCTAAATCTAAGTACATGAGCGTTTCTGCACTTCACCCACATGAAAATGCGACCACCACGGCCAGGATCAAAACCACGACCTCAAGCTTAGCAGGAAAACACCATAGCCACTGGGATACCGCGGTGGGTAATCATGTCGTTATTGGTACAATTGTTATTTCAGACACTACTGTTACCATATTGGAGCCTCTAGGGAAGGAGGCTCCAATATGGTAACAAAAGCCCTTTGTCTTTGACAAACTGCTTTTGAAAGTATCTGTCTGCGGCCCGCAAGAGCCAGTCCTTCAATTGGCACCACTTGGTTTTGGTAGCCTGTTCAGCGGCCGTTCGCTTGGCGTGCCACTGTTCTTCGTCCACATGTTGGTTCTCTCCTTGCTCGCGCTCCACAGCCCGTCTCTTCTTGATTGTCAGCCCGTCACTTCATCTCCTGCCTCACTGCTTCAGCAAGCATCGCATACCTCTGTAGTCTCTCTCTGCAGAGCCTTTGGACTGTTACGCACCTCTTCCGCTGGATACTTTCGAGAGCTCAACCAAGCCATGCGGCGTGCACGGCCTTACCAGCGAGTGGAGCAAGAAGGCGCCAAGCCAGTAGCAGCGTGCGAGCGGGCACGTTGGGGTGTGCGCACATGCACGTGGATAAAGGAGGCGCCGAGCCAAGTGTCCAGCGAGCGGGCGCATGGGGCTGCGCGTGCATCAGCGACAAACTCTGTTACCTCGTAGGGCCTCGTGTTTGATCTCTTCGTTTTGACTAGGCAAAGAAATGCTGCGCATTTTTTAAAAATACCCGGTATTATACGTATTATGTATCATCAGCATAAATTGAAACTTGGACAGGAAATAACTGATCAGAATGCCCATGGAAGTGCGACATGTAATCGCTCTGTGGTCGTTTCTTAGCATGGAGTAGTCCCAAGTGTACATTTTGTAGACCAAATTAAGCCACTGTTACAAATGCAGGTAAGCCTGAAAATGGAACAACACATTGGAGTAGTTTTGGAATAATTCTAGTTTGAATTTATGCTGATAGTGCAAAATTACATATTGAGGCAGAGAACTAACATTTATAAACTGACAGAAATGTTCATACAAATCAGCATGAGCTCCTTCACAAGAGAAATCCTCAACTGCATCAGTAATGAAAATTAACTGCACCAGAGCTTTTTCTCATTTCACTGAGACTAATGTCATAGTACATACAAACCTGCCTCTGAGCACAGTACACATAGAACAGAGAAACATGACAACAGATGACAAAATCAAGCTGACGTTTCGGAGCAGCAACTCACATCGAATTCCATAGATCATCAAAGGGTCCAACTGCTGCTTTTTGTGTTTGCCTGAGCCTGAAATGTTGGAGCGAGCCTGTGTCTCTCTGTCAAAGAGGTGGTCAAGCAAGGTCAGAGCCATCTTCTCAGGTGTACTGCAGGTGTTGTTGATGTGGAACAATGTGGTTGGATTGACAGGGCAGCGTACTCTCATCTCCGGATTGTTCTCATCCCCAAGCCAAGAACCATGCGGATAATCCGCTGCAGCAGCCACAAAACACAAGTACCAGGCATTAGGAGGAATAAAACATGCACAGCCAAGTGTTAAATCCTAAATACAGTTGCATCTCTGGCCAGACATACAGTCACATGTCACAGACATAAATAAAGTGATAGGACATCACCTGGCAGTGAGACATGGCTTATTACTAATGTTGGATACTACCTTGTGCAAGTTCTTCTTGCTTACGTTAAAGGGGTACGGACACAAAAGTTGGCCGGTGGTTTTTTGCGTCAGAACAAAAGTTGAACAAAAGCAAACCTAGTGCGTATTGCTTCCAGTACAGTGTCGAGTGGCCGCCAGTAATTTTTTCGTTACTGAGATTTAATTTACTCGCGTCTATTGTGGACCCAATAAAGTTCACTCACTCACTCACTCACTGAGATTTAATTAGATAATTGTAATTAATTATCTAACTCGAGAAGTACTCTCCTAATTATCACAGTCTCAATGAGAAAATTACAAAGCAACACGAAAAACTCCTGATACAGCTTTCTGAAACTGAAACTCCTGATACAACTCAATATGTGCTATATAAATGTGTTTTTCCGAGTGTGAAAGACGCCCGCGAATACACGCAGAATAGCCACGCGACTGGCGCTCGAGGCACTCGGGCTGAAATATTAAAAGTGCGAAACAATAACACAAACCTGAAAAGGATGTAATTTTTTTGGCACAGCTGTGCACTACTTCCGGGATCGGCCCATCCAAGAGGCCGCGTTTCTACCAGAAAGCTCGCCTTTGTGCATAGCGTTTGCTGCTAGCATTTCCCAGTAAACATTACGGTTACATAAGCTGCAGGTGCCGGGAAGCGTGAGAAGCAGTCAGGGATCTCTGAATGCTATCGCGTTCCACTCTTAAGGGGAAACTTAAAGGGGCCCTGAACCACTTTTTATCAAAGTGGAGAAAAACTTTTGAGGTGAAAATAGGCTATTTCAGAAATACTTTGCTGCAAAAAGTACTTCAATGCGTTCAGCAGAAGCAGAGTTATTGGCTATCAAACACTGCCTCTGCTGTGCTCCCCCTTCCTTTTTCAATGCCTTGCACTATGAAGGCTACGGCAGAGTGGGGCGGGGCCACAACTCTCCGCCTTTGAAACGTCACCGTGGCGTGCAGTTCAAATTTCATTTTGGATGTTAACGTATCTTCTTCTTTCGAGGGTTTTACATGCCAAAACCAGTTCTGATTACGAGGAACGCAAGGATGTTAACGTAGATGCAACGACTTCCAATTTTGCTGACTACGACACGCTAAATGTAAGCCAAATGTGGTTGTCCTCAGCGAGCCGCAGTGCGCTTAGCCAGTGCACACGTGGCGGCCGTGGTGTAACCGACCGCAGCAACCAATAGCAGCCGCGTATTGGAATGTGCTTTATTGCGTAATAAAGCACACAGAAGAGAGTGAGCATCATGGCCTCTGTTGAAACGAGAGCGTTTGAGAGAAAGGTGATTTGAGAGAAAGGTGACTTCGCGCTCCTCTTGCGAGCTCCACGCACAGCGTACGACAGCAAAATTTGACTGAGATGTTCACAGAAGCGTATGCTACCCGCGGACTATGTTATTTCACAATGCCCGAGGGGTGGTTCAGGGCCCCTTTAAGCGTGCTCTAAATTTTTGTATCTCACAGGGAGACTACAGAACACCACTGCAAACACTGGGTGTATTGTAAACTCCCATGCATACAACATCACTTAAGCACACCACCCCACAATCAGGAACACCACTGGAAGCCACTGTTCTGCCGTTCCACTCGTTGTCGTGATTACAGCACCACTTGTAGGTGTGAACATTCCTTACTTCACAATATGCATTCATAAGTGTGCAAATGCATATAAAAATATAATAAAAGCCTTTTTAAACATCAATCACAGTACACTTAACCCCAGCTAACTGACGTACACCTATTTGCCATCCCATGGCATGGCTCCAGCCCTACCATAAAGAGTTCCACAGTGGAGTGTTGTGGCATACAGTTTTATGAAACTTACTGTGCCGATTCAAAATTTGAATGTCTTTTATAACTGCTAATATCCTGTTCGATTCTGTCAATATAAAGCACTTCTTTTTTTCATTTGTCATAATATAATGACACATTTTGGTCAGTAGTCAATTCCATTAAGCACAACTGGTTTTAAAGCTCTTTTAAGGTGTTCAATTTCAATTTAATGCAGAATATTCATGCACTGTACTGGTGATGAAATATTTAAAGAGATACTGTAAAACTCCTCACAGCCCAAATATTTCTCAAGACACGCACCCCCCCCATCGCATATATTTGCAGCTACTAAATTTAACAGCTTTATGAAGTGCCATGCTTTATTCATTGCTCAAATTTTTCATGCATCTTAGGCTTCATAAAACTTTGAAACATGAAATTTGTGAAATTTAAGATGTGCAGAATAAGATCTTGCCTTACAACACAGTCAACATGGATTAAAAAAACAACTATAACATTACTCTTTCCTCCTTGCATGCTGATGCTGCAGACACACTCTATGAGAAAACTTCTCAAAGACTACTGTTTTTCCTCACGTATCGAGAAAAATCATTAAAGCAGCACAGAAGCATTTTTAGAAGAGTTACAGGTCTCACCAATAAAAAAATTTGAATAATTACCTTCAGTGTTGAGAGTTATGAGAGTCACACTTGACCCTGCAGCAAAAGCTGCTACTGGTTCTTCATCCAAGGAGACAATAGCAGAAGAACCTACAGTAGATTAATATTAAGCTCCATGCCAGTTATGGTTTAATAAATGTGATAAACTGTATTACCTCCCGAGCTGAAAAGGAAAGGAAAATGCATTAGTGAAATTGTGTATGTGTTCCCTCTACACTTCAAAGGATGAGGGATTAAAAACTTCCTTTATTTACCTGGATAAACGGACGTACCTGCCAAGACCAGAGGAGGCTGGTGATACATGCTCTTTTACAGCTGTTGAAAGCACTTCAATCTTGTCTTCCAGTGTTTGGCATTGATCAGTCAAAGCATCCAGGCGACCTTCCAATGTTTCAAGTCTTGCAAATATGCTTTCCTTGAAGGATTGGAGTAAAGCCTACAGACACATATTTTAAAACAGACAAACATCTTACAAATATCAAAAAAAAAAAAAAATCACCAAGCCATACAACACTGCAACAAAGAATTATTCTACAACTTTTACTTCTTAGCGCACGAAAAGGGACGAGACACAGAGGGACGACGCAGACACAGAGCTACTTTACCTCGTACCCCTGTGTCTCGTACCCCTTTTCATGCGCTAAAAAGCAAAAGTCATGGAATACCAACATGCCCAAACTTACGCTCTTTCAAATTATTCTATGTTTAGAACAAGCACATCACATGCAGATCCTACAGAGGAATGTGCAGAGAGGAAATTTGTTAACCAAATTGAGCACGACTGTGAAAGCTGGGTTCCAGAACTTTATCAAACATCAAGTATTCTCTTCTATTTCTTTAGTGTAGAAGACAAGGAATGCCAAAAGGGGAAGATTATTTCTATTCTTCGATGCAGATAATGTTATTCACAAGTAAAGTTTCAGTCAACAGGCCAGCACACAAATGAGCAACAAAAGAATAATCACATTGATATATGGGATAAAGGCAATGAAAGCAAACAAATGAAAAATTGGAACACAACTAAATACATGCAGTTGGTTACACAATAGGCAAGAAAATTATCAGATTAAAGAAAACTATGAAGCTCTTCTCCTCTTTCTTGTAACGTTAGCGCACAACCTTAAATTAGGTCACACCAACTAGCCCGCTGCCCAACTTTTCGTTATCATAAAAACTGACCGACCAGCAAACTATATGACCACGTCATGTGAAGGTCCATTTTGTGATCAGTATAATGACTATCACCATTAAACTATACAGGCCAAACAAAGCATCTGACAAATGACATTTGAAAAGACTTCAAGCTGCACAATACAATAATCAAGAGGACAACTCTCTTCAAGTACTTGGCTAAATTATGCATGTAGGTGAGAACTTTGAAAGACAAGTAATCAGCAGAATCTAAGCAGGATGGAAGAAAAGAGAACTGTTTCACAAGATTCTATGCAACAAAATGTTAGCTCAGTTGAAAGGCCAGGTGTACAAGCCAGTGGTACGAGAAACAAAATGACCAATTTCACTTATAAATGAACATGGGCTTGTCATTTTCACCGAGTTGTTTTTAAAATAATCCTGTCACCTGTCGCTGTTTCTGGGATTTTCTGGTGTTGAAGAGATTTTAATCCATAAGATGATAATTCCATGCCTATTCCTGGCTTCTCAGAATTCTCGGTCCTTCACTTTCCTGAGATTTTGCATGACTAGGACTGGATCTGTCAGTGTCTATGGGCAACAGCATTTTTGACACTGTGCCAGGAACCCTGTCGCCTGTAGGCGTTGACATGTCCTGTGATAGTCACACGAAATCTCGCAAAAGTAGTTGCATACCTGAAAGTGAAGGACCTAGATTACCACCTCACAGCCACAGGCCATCAAACACTGCCAATAATTCTTGTGGTCTGGACCTGGAACACTCACCACACCTCTTGTCTGAAATGAGAAGCGCAGCCCAAATGTCATTACCAGTGTTTCGCTTTTCTCACTAAAAAATTTCAGTCTCACACATCTTCACAAAAATATGTGCACCTTTTATTGAACCAAAAAAAAAAAACATTTTAAAAGCATTTTTTCAACTAAATATTTCGCTTTGTTTTGGATCATTTTCAAACAAATCGTGACCCTAATTTCGTCTCGTTTTCAGAGAGCTGTCCGCTTGTCCACAGAAATTATGTGTGAAGCACAAGCAATCCCAATAAGTATTTACGACTGAAGTCGCTGGAACGTAGATGTAGAGACAGCAGTGGAGTGACAAGGCAAAGTGGAATTGCGGATAACTACACCCGAGGAATGTTCAAGTTTGCAGACATTATAAGCCAAGGTGCAAACAAGGCTTCCATGGCGACTCCTCAATATTTCTTTAGCTCCAACAATGTGTTTATTGCCTGTGCTGAAAATATACTTTCTGCTTCATTCAGGGCCCACAGCAACCGTTGCGACAGATGGGGAAAAAAATTACTCCTGCTGTACAAGACACTGCACATTTTATGGCCTCATTTTTAGTTACTTTAATGTCCCACTCGTCGGCAACAGGTGTCAAGGGTATTCAACCGAAAACAATTTGCTTCCTATTGTGATTGATACAAGCTATGAAGAACCGCACAAGCTGACCGATTTGATTAATCCTTTATCATCTTATCACAATATAGTGCTTCCAACATGTGCAGAAAAAAAAATTAACAAAGAACAAAGGATAGCCATGTCAAATTTTATGATATGCCGTTCAGTCAGTATTCAATCTCAATTGTTTCCAGACAAAGTAGGCATGTGCCACTGTTAAGCACAGTACCTGACAAAAAACTGTTTTTGACATGTGGGCACCAGAAGAAATTCTTCCATAGGAACAGGGAATAAAAGTGCATTTTGGGAACTACGAAAACACTAGGCTGCACATAATCAGTTGCAGATGGTATCTGGATCTCTTCAGTCATGAGTGCATTCTGAAAAACAATGTTTTTCTACATACAATTTACGTTATTCCAAATACAGTATAGACCACTTATAACGTAACCGCTTATAGTGCAGGACCGGATATAGTACGGTCTTTCCCGACTCCCGTTTACCCTCCCATAGAACTCCATGTATACGCATACCGCTTACAGTGCAGCCGCGTGAGACGAAATACCGGTTATAATGCGGCTTCCGCGGGAAAATCTCGCCGACAAGGGCGGCAGCGAGCACGCTTCTCAACAAGGTGCGTGCTCCCGGCCGGCGTATGCATTATTCAATGGAATCAAACTTTCGTTAATTCGGACTTATTTGGCCGCACATCGGTTAATTCGGACTACTTTCGGAGCTCGGTGAGCGAGGAGCGCCACGAATGTGCGACGCAGAAGAGCAAGAACGGCGCTAGCGTCCAACCCAAACGAAGTGGCGGAGTCGCATCGCCACAGCCATCAGTTGAAATCGTTCATGGTTGACAGCAACATGGGAACGCTTCGAGCCTATTTGTGTCTTTGAAGCCTGTATTCTTGCGTTTACCGCTGCGCATAACACCGCGTTGGCCGCGGGCTTTCGTAACTGCGTAGTCGTCATTCACGATCGCGTCGATAGCGGCCGCGGTTTTCTCCGCAGCGGTTGCGGCGAATAGTAGTTTCGATTTTACTCGGTACACGCGTCGGCCGCGTGCCTAAAGAACTGCCTTGTCACCATCGATGATCGCATAGATAGCGACCGCGGTTTCGACTGCCCCCCCCCCCCCTCAGTTGTTGCAGTGAATGATAGTTAATTCATCCAGACTCGGTGCGTGCGTCGGGCGCGTGCCTTCAGCACCGCAAAGTCGCCGTTCTAATCGCGTCGATAGCGGTCACTGTTTTTGTTTTTTTTGCAGCGGTTGCGGCAAACAGTTGTTTCGTTTTGACTCGGTGCAAATCTGTCAAGCTTGAAGAGCACCGGCTACATCGCGATTATGTTTTCGCCAGCTCACTGGCGAAAACATAATCGCGATGTGCACGCGATAGTACAAATTAGCGTGTCTACATGCTTGCTCTACATGTTTTGCCTACGTGCAGGGCTTGAAAATCGTTGTTTTGGTTATAGTGCGGTACCGCTTATAGTGTGGATATTCGCAACTCCCGCGACTTACGTTATAAGCGGTCTACACTGTAGATGTAAAAATTTCCCATATGCCCATTCTTGCTAGCAGCTACCCCTTTTTGTATCCGAGACAACACAAGTGTTTTCATGTGTACTTTATCATTGAGAAATCCCGCTTTTTTTGCTGCCCCCAATGGACAATAATGCCATGGTGCCTGAAGTGCTTCCAAAAGCACTCACAAGGCCTATAGACAATGGAGCGTCCACATAAGGTCCCAGCACGCTCGGAAGGCAGCAACATTCTTTCATGTTGCCATTGTATTCCCAACTTTCTTGGTGCCTCAGTTTTTTTTTTTTTTTTTTTTAATCCTCTCCATTTTTCCAGAAGGCAATAAACAGGTTCAATGACATTAAGAGAGATCAAAAAATTGATTGGACCAATTCTGAACCTTCTTTGTGACGGTAACCAATAATAGCAACTAAGGGTAAAGAGGCCATTGGAGAAGGAAAGGAGAAGAAAAATGGGTAACGATGCTGCCTTAGAGAGTATAGGGACCTTACCTCTACAAGCAACAATAATGTGAACTCAGTCTTACGCTGTAAGGTTGATCCATCTCTCCCAACCGCATTCGTTTTAAGCCCTTGACACCTTCAATGTCTTCGTCATTCAATGAATTGTCAGCACTGTTTGGGTGCTTCATATTCCTAAAAGAAAAAAAGATTTTCACATTTTTTCAACCACATAAAAATTCCTTTATAAAACCTATAGACAAAAAGCTTTCCAGTGGAAAAGGTATAGATGGATATAACAAAACTGTCAAAAATTGTCAAAAAGAAGAAAAAATTGGAAAGAAAAACACCAAGAGTTCAGTCCCTATTTATTTTTCTCCTTTCATTTCCGTGTAACATTCCTATGGTAGCACTACCCAGCATGCAGCTGTAACATTAAGCTCTTCAACTCAGTACTGCAGCAATATGAAAACCACATGCAATCTATTAGAAGCCCCAACCTCCATATGAATTACAACTTCATTAAGGCAAAGCAGTCAGGAAACGACAAACATTCTTGCTTAATAAGAGGAAGGTAATAGTGAATAAGTAGGCAAAAAAAGCAAATTTTCCATAACTACCTCATAGAACTAGTCAGTAAAAAAACTATAAATAAGAATTGTAGTGCACAACAGCATCAAGAGTCAGCCCAAGTAACAGTGCAACTTTTGCAACTGCCACTCGCTCATTAAACAAATACGAAAACAATGATCTAATTGTGTGGCATTTGCACCATCAAATCTGCAAATAATTTTTTTAAGATGTTCAATGATGTATTACTAGCTTCTAAATTTTTATTCTAAGACATCCAAAGCCCATTAACAGTACTAAAACAAAACATAGTCTGTTTACTTTCAGTTAACATTTTCTCCACATCTTACAGCACATCAAAGCTGTGGTACACTACCAAGGAATTCTGCTGCAGTCACTGCGATTTCCTGGTTATGATAGCTGAGCTCCAATGCAAGTAAAATACAACCGTGCCTCTCCAGTGCAGCCTTGTTTCGTGTTAAAGAACTGCAACGTCCCTCCCACAGCATGCAATTTTCTCAGCACTTTGCTCACGTTACACTGTAGCAGTTCTAATTTCAACCAACTAGAGAAAATCCAAGGCAATTAGTAAATGAATTATCACAGACTTGAGAAATTATTGTAGTTGCTCCTCAGTTACAACTGCAAATTCAAATCACAGCACAGGTAGGTAATATGGACAGTGTAAAGGAGTGTAGATACGAAATATAGCAGCTAAATTGACTATAGCTTAATAAGCTTTGCATGCTTACGAGGAACGCTTTCACGAAGTATGACTGGCATCAGACGGCTAAAAGGTAATTTATTTCAATTTCAGTCTTTATAGACTGTGAAATTGAAATAAATTACCTTTTAGACGTCCCTTCTCCGGACTCATCAATACAGCCATCATGGAAACGTCATTGTTGAGAGCCACATAGTGTGACATTAAAGACACTGGTGACGACGAATTTTCAGAGCGGCTGCATGTGCATGTGTCGAAACACAGCCGGGAGATGCAAGTGTGTGTCTCCCACCTAGCTCCGGCGTCAATGAACGTGGGCGCATGTGTGAAATTGAGCAGACGATGGGCAAGTTCATAGTCATCAGTGGGTGGTTTAGCGGTTCCCGTGAACTGCTTGGTGTCGGGTACTCATGATTTACATCACTTACATCACTCAAAAGTTATCCACCCCTACTGAAAGGAATTTTGAAATTCAGAATAGTGCGGGAGAAATCATTTTATGTTAAATTATTTGTGAGACGATCAAGCATATGCCGGTCACTATTATGGTCTCCTAGGTGCTGTGTGTTTTCAACGAGTAAAAAATCATCACTGGAGAATTTAGTGCCTGTGCTCGTTTAACTGAAATGTGGTCCTGTGGCACTACCAAAACACTGCACCCCAGATACAAACAGTAAGCGCATTATCTTCAAAGGACTGTAGGTTAGGATCACATGCACTAAGCATGCTTGTTGAAATCCCACAAGCTATGAACTTCGACATCAAGTGCTTAGCCACGCCAACCCTACAACCATCCCAGCTGGTAACACCACAGGACTCAGCACCAGTCAACACCACGTAGCATGCTATGGTAGCTGTACTGACCATATAACCACAATGGCTTTGGCACTGGCTGCTGCTCTTAGCCTCTACTGCCTTACCCTTTTCATCATCATCATCAGCCTATTTTTATGTTCACTGCAGAACGAAGGCCTCTCCCAGCAATCTCCAATTAGCCCTGTCTTGTGCTAGCTGATTCCAACTTGCGTCTGCAAATTTCCTAATTTAATCACCCCACCTAATTTTCTGCCGTCCTCGACTGCGCTTCCCTTTTCTTGGAACCAGTCCTGTAACTCTAATGGTCCACCGGTTATCTGCCCTACGCATTACATGGCCTGCCAAACTCCATTTTTTTTTTTTTCTCTTAATATCAACTAGAATACAGGCTCTTTTGCCCTCTGATCCACACCGCTCTTTTCCTGTCTCTTAACATAATGCCCGACATTTTTCATTCCATCGCTCTTTGCACGGTCCTTAATTTGTTCTCGAGCTTCTTAGTTAACCTCGAAGTTTCTGCCCCATATGTTAGCACCGGTAGAATGCAATGATTGTACACTTTCAACGACAGTAGTAAGCTCCCAGTCAGGATTTGGTTATACCTGCCATATGCACTCCAACCCATTTTTATACTTGCGTAAATTTCCTTCGCATGATCAGGGTCCCCTGCGAGTAATTAACCTAGATAAACATACTCCTTCACCGACTCTAGAGGCTGACTGGCAATCATGAATTCTTGTTCCTTTACCAAGTTATTGAGCATTACCTTTGTCTTCTTATATGAATATTTAACCCTACTCTTACACTTTCTCGATTAAGGTTCTCAATCATTTGTTGCGATTCATCCCCAACGTCGCTGAACAGGACAATGTCATCTGCCAACTAAGGGTTGTTTAGATATTCGTCAATGATCCTCACTATTAATCCTTCACAGACTAATCGTGTGAACATTTTTTCTAAACATGAAGTGAATAGCACTGGAAAAATTGTGTCTCCTTACCTGACCCCTTTCTTGATAGGTATTTTCCACTGGGCTTTTAACATAAGACCAACGAATGGCCATACACAGCATTTACAGTGCTCAGCAATTGAAATGCAATACTCTGACCACATGGCAGCCGACGCTTCTTGCACCACCGGCAAGTACTGAGTGATCACCAAGGGGCTGAATGTAGTCACAATGCATCACAAAGGCTCTCACTTTCATGTATAAAAGGGCATCAGCTCTGTGTCCCCCAGCACCCACGAGCGGCATGAAAAGTGCCGGCAGCCACACGCTCCGAGAACAGTGTTTTTATCGCTGAGCACTGTATTTGGGCAACACAGAGTAAGCCTTGTAGCATTACATGTACAATGCATAAACATTGCCCATACTAAATGACAACCTGTTAGCAACCCTTAACCTTATAACAGCATAAAATTTATTTATAAGTGCCAAGCAAACTAATGAAAAATATAAACGGCAATCCTAATTTTCTTTGACTAGGTAATGCAGTCAGGTCTCGCATATGGTGCGCTCAGCTGTAGGTGCGACTTAGAAAAAGAATTACTTAGAAAGCACCACTCTAAATATATTGGAAGGGAGAATTCATTTTGTTCAGCATCCATTGAACCAATTTTCATGGGGTTTGTTACATATAAATTACAAATCTAAACGAAAAAAAAAAAATTTGTGAAAGGACCACTTCCGCATGCACAAACACTAAAACATACACAAGAGGGGTAAAAAGACGAAACAACGACAAACATAAGTCCCTGCATAAAATCGTCCCCAATATTTTGAGAACATGTTCATACTAACAAAGAAGTCTCTCAGTGCATTGCTGTCCTTTCAAGGCCACTGAATAGCCATGGTGCAACTATTATCCAAACTGACAATAAATGGTTGCCCAGCACTCTAAGCTGGTAGCGTGGCTGTTGCCTTTGCTGGGCATATGGGGTCAGTTCAGTAACACATGGACTATGTTACTATGTGCTCGTCTGCCACTCCACATGCACATGATGTAGAGATTGTATAATTAATTTAAAAAAACGAAATCTTTAGTGTAGGCAACACCATGGTGAAAGCGGTGGCACAAGGGACGGGATAATGCAACCATTCTATTCCAATGCTATTCCTTTTTTGCCCGTCGTCAGTGGTACAAGCGGCGCTCTTCCCACATTATCCCCGGAATCGACTAGCTCTGAATGGTGGATGATAAGAAAGGAATATAATAGGGCGAAAGGAACATATACACCAGGCTTCGACACTTCATGATAATCTCAATCCTCAATCCAGGATCAACAGTATATAAAATAATCTTCTGGCCTTCTCGTCATTTTTTTTTTTTACCATTTGTTTCTTTAAGCAAATTCATATTTTTCCTTTAAGTGAAATGCAGTCACCGGAAACGTACTGCTTCCAACCTTTCCAGTTTGGCCCTACTCTTCATAATGGCCCTACAACTTCATAATCAAGAAGAATATTGCTTTAAACTGCATCCCTTGTGATGTCTAAAGCTGACGAAGCTGAAATGTTATACACTACTTTGACATATATCTTGTGACTAGGAATTCAGCAACACTCACGTAAGCTATGTAACGGTGTAAACTAATGCATCATAATCATCCGCTTTAGACGATCGAACATACAGTTTCTGGCCTTGGCGCAGAACTAGACTTGTAAACTGTGTACATTTATTGCTACGTCCACCAATTTTAGTCACTTGTTGAAATTCTACTGTCTTAAATCAAAGTTATGCTTCCAACAGTCGGTAGAGTTTAGCTTTCTCTCTTAACGATTCAACTCGCTGAATGCTTGCGCTTTCGCTATGCGCGACCGACTAGATTAATTGAAGATACTGTTTGAACGGTTGGTACTTCACTGTGCAAGGACGAAATGCAAAGTAACTGAACACACGGGGAGAGTTCTGCGGGGAAAGTGCGCAGACAGCATCAATACACCCCTTAGCAGTGTACTCTCCCTGTGTTTCCACTTGTCCTAGCCCCTCCTACGAAAGTTATTCTCCCATGGACCCTTGGCGTAGCCAGCCTGATACACAGTATACTGAGCCCAGCACTACAAAAATGACCATGACTAAACTCACTGGTTGACAGCTGTCCTACCGTGCGATGACCATCGTGCCACAGAACACTTGCACAGAAGTTGTTGTGCACAGAAGTACGTACGTAACAGAAGTAAACAAGGTAACAAAAAAAAAACTAAATATTTGGATGGAGTAGTCAAGCCAATCCAAGTCGATATTGTGTCAGGAGAGGTTGGCATATTTTATCAATGTTGTCTAATTTTCCATCCTCAACATAAACTTATTTGTTTAGAATAGGCATTTGTTCATGTGTTAGTTCCAATTTAAATGACAGTGTCTCAATTCTCACCAGCTGATCGCCAGAGGGTAGAGCGGCCGTAGCCGTTGATCGGTTGGATACGCTGGCTGTGGTGTGTGCGCCTGCGTCTGATTTCTAGTTTTTCGTCTTCATCGTTGTGCGCGGGTTTCGCGCTAGCGTTCGGTGTACCCGTCGTAGTGATCTAAATGAAGTTTCTCCGAGTCACTGCTAGATTCAAGAGCCGTATTTTAGCCTCTATAATGGTTCAAAAACTATAACAAGGTGTCAGAGCAGTCTTCCGTCGTGAACATGTTGCCAGGGGTAGGTGTTTTCGGTACTGGTAAGTCGGTGCGAGTGCTGGTCCCGTGTTTGCGCTCTCGTGGCTTTAAGGTAGAAGCCATTTGGGGCCGGACTATTGATACAGCGAAGGAAGCTGCTTTGGAACTGGGCATTCCGTTTTACACGAGCAAGGAAGATGAGGTCCTTCTACACAAAAGCGTTGATTTGGTGTGCATCATGTGCTCTCCTCACCAGCACGCCCAGATCGCCGTCAAGGCTCTCGGCATTGGAAAGCATGTTCTGTGCGATCGCCCTGCCGGTCTGTCACAGTCGGAAGTACTTAAGATGGTGCGAGCTGCGCAGTACTACCCAACGCTCATATCAGTGCTTTGCCACAGTCTGCGATTCCTACCAGCGTACGTTCACATGAAGCGGCAGATACAGGACGGGTATGTGGGAACTGTGCAGATAATTGAGGCTCGCGTACATTGCGGGTCTCTTGTTCATGACCGCTACGACTGGACTTGCGAAGAGTCCATGGGAGGTGGTGTACTGTCCACATTTGGCAGTCACATAATCGACATAGCAGCTTTTGTGACGGGCCTTCGCGCAGTTCGTGTGCACGGCTTGACAAGGACATTGACCAAGACGACGGACTCTGTGTGTGGCATTCGACAGGTGAGCAGCGACGACTTCTGCACTTTCCAGATGGAGCTGAGCAATGGAGCATACGCAACCGTCACGCTGAACAGCCACTGCGCGGGCCAGTTCAGCCAGGAGCTTCTGGTGTGCGGCACCCGCGGCAACCTGGTGGTGCGCAGCGGGGATTTGCACGGCCAGCGCAAAGGCGCCAAGGAGGAAGTGCTGTACCTGGACGTTGAGGACTTGAAACAGGCGCCTGACTGCGTGGTGCCGAAGCCGCACGCCAAGGGACTCGTCAAGATGGTTACGGCGCTGCGGGATGCTTTCGCCTCGCGTGCCCATGGCCAGGGCTGGGCCAAGGAACCTACCGAAAGTGCTGCTAGTTTCGAGGATGGCCTATACATTCAAGCGGTTATGGAAGCCGTGCGCCAATCGTCGCAGGTGCGCCAGTGGGCGCGCGTGCAGTTGTTGCAGGACGAGGGCCGCAACAAGGGTGCCTTCTGCTGCCTCTATCGTATGGCCAGTGCCTCCATGTAGTTACTCCTCAGCTTTATTTATTGCAAGATGACGCACAATTTGTACACACCTTGCCACCTCCACAGCACAGGGATGTAGGGGTGCAGCTTCACTTTGCAGGTCATGCAGAGTTTGCATGGGTGCTAAGTGTATATAGCCCTCCTGAAATCGGTGCCACTAATTTACAGCTTCTTCTGGACAGATTTACCTGCCTGCATTTATGCAACCTCTTTTTTTTTCTTTTTTCCAGTATTTTCATGCAGGTGCAGCTGCCTTTTCATACTTATTGAGTAGCAAAGGACTGAGCACACAAAGTGTGCACATCTCTTGTTGCCAATACCTCTTAGTGCAACATTTGAAGGAGCCTGAGCAAAGAAAATTCAAAGCAGCTTGGTGGTCATTGGCAAGTAGTGCTATGTCATAGTCTTCTCGAGGCTCAGAGCGAACAGAAAGTGCAGCTGTACTTATGCAAGTATACAGCAAATTGTAGGTTGTGCTAGCATTAACGTGATACATGTGCCCTCGCTGAAGCTACATGTGCATTGTTTGTCCTGTTGTGATTACAAGGTAGCTGACGATCTCAGGTTGCTTTTAATCTCTGCTGTCATTGTTAGTACCTGTTCAAGTTTTGAATGAAATTCTAGTCCTTTTCTACAAATGGCCTGTAGTGCTTATCAAGAAAAGGGTGCAGTGGCCCTTTTGCCAATGATCTTGAACATATTTTGAGGGATTTCACTGTTTTTGCCCACTGCTGCATTTATTTTGTTTGGCAGCTTGTTCTCATTTATACACTTGTTTTGCGAACCTATAATGCTTTTTTTTTTTTTTATAATTGCAACTCTGGCATGTAACACATCAACACCTACACGTATATATTACACACATACAGACACTTGTTTCCTCTCTACACTATGGTGCATCAATTTTCTGATTATTGTTGTAAATGTTGCCACTGCAAAAGATTGGTACTTAAGGTAATACCTCTCCAGCCAATAATTAAAAGCATAGTTGTTAAACATACCTTGTAGAATGTTTTAGTGTATTCGGTAAAGCCACAAGCCTATCAGAATGCAATAAAGTTCAAGGTAACCATTTAGCATTGTTGGCTGTGTCATTAATATTCCCTTTTATTTCACATATGAGATTCCCCTCTCGCTTGTTTTATGGTAGTTGCTCACCTCCTCCTAGCTATAGTAATATGGTCTACTTCATGATAGCAATCCATAAGCGGTGCCTTAATGCAGGGGCCACCTAATCGTGGGTACTGTTTGTCATTTATAATTGTCCTTCTTGTAATGCTGGCATATAGTGCATAGTTTTCTCGACTCTAGTGTAGTCTTGTGTTGAAATAGCCTTATGTCTATTATACCGGTGTCACACGTACACTTCTGATCGCAATCAGGGCCCATCCGGATCAAGTGTTGCCACACGGTCATTTGTGATCACGATCTTGCGGGATCCGGATTCGGACAATCGCGATCCATGAATCGTGATCAGGCCTCTTGATCACGATTGCAGGCGGACGTCTGCACCCTCTAGCGCAGTATTCTGAAAATGCTAAAAAGAGTGAAGGGGCAGGTCAATAAAAAACGTTTAAAAACTTATCACCAAAAGTAAGCAGTAAAATTGAAAAAATGCAAAAATAAAACCATATTTTGGATATCTGCATTTGTAGCTAAGGCACTATGGGGGGGGGGGGGGGGGGCAGTTCTGAGAGTTGCTGACGATCAGCAGACAATAATGACTCTATCTAGATCGTTGGACCTTGTAGCAGCGTCCATTGTTGATCGCGATCACAAGTGTACATGCGACACCGGTATATGATGATGAACATTTTTACTTACTTGAACCTCTTCCAATGTCTTAAAAACTAGACTATCTTTTTGTGGTTGTCTACATGTTACCTTATTCTGCCTCTAGAAGTCTTGCACAAGTTTGTGTCATTAAGTGTGTGTGACAGCTGTAACATTAATAAATCAGTGCACATGGAAAGCATGTGCAAGGCGACATAATACAGGTCATTTTGCTAAGCTTATCTGGTAAGAGCAGGAATCTTGTGACCATCTGAGATATTCAAAAGACTGTCTGTGACTCACTGTCTGCAAACACCATGCTTGCACAATGAAGGGGTATGAAAAGTGCAAGATATAAACAATTTGCGTCTTGGTTTGTTTGCAGTGCACTGCACAACTGCATTAAATGCTCACTTGGTTGACTTTCTAGCTCAGCCAACCTGATGTGCTTTGGTGTAGCCTTGTCTGTGGTACCAAACAATGCAAGAGGAGACAAACACGTTTGAAGATCAAAGCAGCACGATTCACAGGCTGTCTTCTGTCTTAACACTAGGCCCACACAGAACAATAAAATTTTGTCTATGTAAGTAGATGAAGGGACTTCAACTGCAGCCAATGCTGCTCTCACATCGTTAAGGAGAGTCTTGCACACACCTAAAGGCTGAAGGTAGACCACTACCATCAGATTCCAAGTAAGCACCTTCCCATTCAAGCACCTCTTCACCATTTCTGAAGAAGTTCAAATTTTCCCAACTACCACTCTGAATTTCAATACAGTATACGGTATACCATACATACAGGGTGTCCCAGCTATCACGCAGCACGATTTAAAAAATGAGGAACGGCATTGCGCGAAGCAAACCTAGTGCATATTGTTTCCAGTAGAGTAGCCGCCAGTAATTTTTTCGGTACTGAGATTTAATTAGGTAATTGTAATTAATTATCCAACTCGAGAAGTACTGTCCTAATTATCAAAGTGTCAATGAGAAAATTGTAGAGCAACATTAAAAACTTCGATACAGCTTTCTGTTGCTCAATACGTGCTACATAAAAGTTTTTCCGAACGTAAAAGAAGGCCCTCGAAGACACGCAAAGTGCCTCGAGCGGCCAGTCACCGGCGTCTTTCACAGTCAGAAAAACGCATTTATGTAGCACGTATTGAGCAACAGAAAGCTTTATCGGGAGTTTTTCATATTGCTCTACAATTTTCTCTTTGGCACTTTGATAATTAGGACAGTACTTCTCGAGTTAGATAATTAATTACAATTACCTAATTAAATCTCACTAACGAAAAAATTACTGGCAGCTACTCCACTGTACTGGAAACAACACGCACTAGGTTTGCTTTGCGTAACGCCGTTCCTGTTTTTTTTTTTAAATCATGCTGCATGATAGCTGGGACACCCTGTATATATATATAGCCATTTATTTATATATGTTTATAATTGTGGTTACTAGAGATGTAAGGGCTAGTAGAATAACCCGGAAAGATATGGAGAAAAGGCAGGGGGGGGGGGGGGGGGTAGTTTTTTTTAGCACAGAAAGTGGGAAAAAAGCATTAAAATTTTCACATGCAGTTATGAATACGGCCATTCTCTGCTATGCAGCATTCCATTCTTGAAGCGATAACGATGACAAGAAACGGGCAGCACAGTTTTCAAGTGTCAAGTGTCTCAATTATATGCTTTCAGTTTCATTTTGAAAACACAGCGTAGCTTTCAAACAGTAGGAATGCAAGACGCCCTCTGGGCTTTGGTCCAGGACTGGCATCTCGGCTCTCCATGAAGCGCATGCAACGTCAACCGGGTGGCAAAGCCTTTGCACTAATCAGCCACTGAAGCCTATAGCTTCGAACAAAACTGGTCTTTGCTTGGAAATGTTCATAAACTTCGCAAGAGGCTCACTGGCAAACGTGTTCAAAAACTCGTCTACGTGCAATCCATTTTGAATGTGGAAGCAGCCCCAATTGATCTTAATTCGAGTGTCCAGTGAGAGTAACTCGGACACTGAGTGATCCTTTTCTCAGTTACCAGATTAGCAATCTTTCGTAGAAAAGAACAAGGTGTTCATTCCATTGTCTTCTCATTCTCTGCGTAATTATTGCATGTATGTAAGAATAATTATTTTTTATTGCTGGATTAATAAGCATAACCTATTTTACTGTAATTCGAATTTTTATAAATTTTCCTGAAAAAATTGGAAACCAACTGGTTTTTTTCCTCCCGCTCAAGATTTTTGGAAATGTGGCTACTTCTTACCCTGCAAGACCCACTGAACTTTCCCTTCAATTGTGCGTGCATGTGTGTGTGTACACGTTAGAGGCAAGAAAGTTTCAATGATAATTTGGCCACTTACCAAAAATATGTTAACTACTTTAGGATACATGTTGACATTGCAAAATTGACATCTGCTCAGCAGAAATCCTAAGACTCGTACCATTTTCAAGATATCCGTCTAATATTTGCTAGAAAGTGCTTTGGCGTATCACTTAAGAAAATCCCAAAATGTTGGATGCTTTTGGTACACTACTAAATGGAACAGCACTAATCAGTCATTACATTTTAAGGATGTATATAACTTGTATATGTCATATATGTGTATATAGCCTTCGCAAAACAATGCTTGCTTTTGTCCTTTCAAGTGCTCACATGATGCTACCTAAAGCCTACAGCACGGTGCAAATACCTGTGTTACGTAAATACCAAGTTCATGACGAAAAAAAGAATAGCTGTGTGTAAAACAGGACAAGAGCGGATAGAACGCTGTCTTGTCCTGTCGGCTCTTTCATCATCATCATCGTCAGCCTATATTTATGTCCACTGCAGGACGAAGGCCTCTCCCTGCGATCTCAATTACCTCTGACTTGTGCTAGCTGATTCGAACTTGCGCCTGTGAATTTCCTAACTTCATCACTCCACCTAGTTTTCTGCCGTCCTCGACTGCGCTTCCCTTCTCTTGGTATCCATTCTGTAACCCTAATGGTCCACCGGTTATCCATCCTACGCATTACATGGCCTGCCCAGCTCCACTTTTTCCGCTTAATGTCAACTAGAATACCGGCTATCTCCGTTTGTTCTCGGATCCACACTGCTCTCTTCCTGTCTCTTACCGTTAGGCCTAACATTTTGCATTCCATCGCTTTTTTACAGTCCTTAACTTGCTCTCGAGCTTCTTTGGTAAACTCCAAGTTTCTTCCCCATGTGTTATCACCGGTAGAATGCAATGATTGTACACTTTTCAACAGGGGCGTAGCCAGAAATTTTTTTCGGGGGGCGGGGGGGGGGGGGTTCACCGGCCCGACGGGGGGGGGGGGGGCAAGCTTCTGCTTTCCTCTACATCACGTGATCTGTAATAAATAGCGGTAGTTTAAGCAGACTCTATACATGTATATCAAGGACATGGACCCCCCCCCCCCCCCCCTCGAGTGTGCTTGGGAAGAAATTAAGTCAAAAGTAAAGTAAGCTCAGTAAAATACAGTAAGTACGTCAGGTACCGTGGGCGTTTGGAGCAACGGTCTCTCATCGCGCCACTGAATGGACCAGTCTTCGAAAACGCATCATTGCGACCAGGCGCGGATCCAGGGGGGATGTCCGGATGTCCTGACCCCCCCCCCCCCCCCCCCAGATTTCTGCATCGCCCCCTCGCTGACAGGGGGATGGCCCTGACGCAAAAAAAAAAAAAAAAAAAAAAATATGGCCACCAGCATTCTTCAAAGGTATTTTTCGCGAGTACCAGTGGTGTCAGCCATGTAGAAGTAAAGCTAGCTCGCCCACAAGCTTAGTTGTATTCCGTAGGAGTGTGGTGTCGCGAAGTTGCCGTAGTTATTTTTTCTCATGAACACCTTGGACCTCCTGGCGCCTGCCGTGCCTTACTCGTCCCGTCGGTGGCGTCGAACGAAAGAGGGGACGTCCCTTTTGCCAAACACGCCGAGGTCCGCGCGAGCGCCTTCGCGCCTGATTAACTTAGTTTCCCCTTGGGGTGTCAACGGTTGCCTCATTGGCTGTCAAAGGTTCCGCGACCAACCAGCTTAATGAAAGAAATCTCTTGCTGAAGTGTTCATATATAAATAATAACTAACAGCTAAACTAAGACCTACGCATAGGCAACTTTTTTTAACTGTAGCACTCATTGTGATCACAGTTACACGTTGACAATATCCAGTACGAGCACAGTACCGTTCGTACGCTACAAGTTTTTCATCGTAACTTCGCAGTTTTATTGTCGTACATTAAACATAGGAGGCTCAAGCCCACCGGATCCGTTTATCTGAGTGGGCTTTCTCGCGGAGCGGGGCGAAGCCTGGAGCCGCGGCTGCGAAGTGGGGGAGCATGACGTCAGCGGTCAACGCCAGCGCGCGGGCCTAGGATGGCGTCGCGTGGTTACAGAAACGGGAGCAGATGCGCGCCTTGTGTAAAAGGATGACGTCGCGTGGGAAACAAAACATGAAGACGCTGGCTCGCGCTCTCGCCTACTACGCCACATCGTTATTTTTGTAGGTGGCGTCGTGAGTCTTCATACGCGGTGATTCGCATATCGTAAACAACCAGCGTAGTGGTTGCTGCGTTGGAGCTTCATGATCATTCACGGGAATTCATGAGAATTGTCGCGTCTCTATTCTCGATTATTCTGCGCAGTACGACAATTGAAATTTGGAGTCTGATATCTCGGAGCACGGACACGCTAGAATAATTCTTCCGACACTGTGTAGAAACTCGACTGTCTCTAAGTTTTCAATACAAACATGCCCACTTACTGCAGTCAACAAAAAATAATTGTTCAATTTTAGTTAATTAGGCTGCTCACAGCGATAATTATCATCTCACTTTGTGCCCCCCTAGCAACATAACTTATTTGCACAGGTGGTCTTCGCGTGCCTCCCAGTGCCTAACTTTAAGAAAACCATAAAACTTAGTTTTGAAAACCCTGTATTATTAGGCGCAGCCGCCAAGCACATGGCTGTATTGGGTAACGTCCTTTTCCTATAAGCTCGGAGAAACCGATACCTGGCTTCGCTACAGGTCTTCCTCTTTCTGGGGTTTTACGTGCCAAAACCAGTTCTGATTATGAGGCACGCCGTAGTGGAAGGCTCCGGATTGATTTTGACCACCTGGGGTTCTTTAACCTGCATTACAACGCAAGAACACGGGCGTTTTTGCATTTCGCCTCCATAGAAATGCGGCCGCCGCGGCCGGGATTTGATCCCGCGATCTCTCATCGCGCCACTGAATGGACCAGTCTTCGAAACGCATCATTGCGACAACCCGCCCGATCGGAGAAGACAGCGTCAATTGTTAATCTCGATCCGTTAAGCGTAGATGGCGTCGTCCTCGTCGGGGCGAAGTGCGTTTCACAAGTCAAGGATGGCTATACGCGTGAAAATGCACGTGTGACCAGGCTATACCTACTCCCATAGCAATAGCTTGTTCGCTGTGTCTTTGCGCTAGAAAACTTAAATACGCGCAAAAACGCGTAAGGTTTTTTTTTTTTCTTTTTTTTTTTTTTTCGAAGCTTTCGTCGCCCTGCTCCCTCATACGAGAGGGTTGCAAACTTGCATTTCCTGCGGCAAGTGCAGGCCGCTGTGTCTTCCGCTGTGTGCGAGCGTGCAGCCGTCATTTGCCTTTACGTCAACAGATTCAGAATTGTACAGAATATTTCACCGCACAGCATAAATATGGCATGTATACGCATTTTAAGTAGTGCGTGCAACTCATTTCTGCTTCACTTACGCCGGTGCAAACAGGAAGCGGCCTTGTACCTCACAGAATCTCGACTGATGCAGGAATGAACTCCGGTCTTGTTCAGTGCATAGTG
This sequence comes from Dermacentor silvarum, assembly GCF_013339745.2. NCBI lineage: Eukaryota > Metazoa > Arthropoda > Arachnida > Ixodida > Ixodidae > Dermacentor > Dermacentor silvarum. The sequence continues at coordinate 66,247,208 of NC_051154.1, read as the reverse complement.
CACATAATCAATTTCTCAGGACGCGTGAACTCCGACGAGAACTGTAAGCGCCTGCAACGAGTTTACTTACGCTGTACTGCGCACAGCAGTAATTCATGCTTGTCGGCTGTCTGTTTCGTGCATTCTGTTGCGAGTCGGTGGAATGGACCTTTTTCATGGACGCCTTCTGCGCATGCGCACCGGGGATTCCACAACAAAACAGCCACCTTCCGTAGGAGCGCAATCGCAAACAAGAGGCGTGTCTCGCGCAGACTAAGATCCTGAGCGAGCGCGGCCTAGGGAAGCGGCGGAAATCTATACCGGATATTTCGACCACCTGGGGTCCTTAACGTGCACCTAAATCTAAGTAAACGGGCCTCGAACGTTTTCGCCATCATCTAAAATGCGGCTGCCGCATTTGTTGCTTCATTTGTTGCGCATTTGTTGCTTCACAATTCGGCCGCCACATTCTCGCCCAAAACTTCACAGAGTGTTAAAGCCTTGACAAACACCGTGACAGTTTTTTCCATATGCAGACATGATTCGCTGTAAATTACCAACCCAAACGGAAGCGCCCAGGAATGAAATTGTCATAGTAGCACCGGTTTCATGAATTATGTCAGCGCAAAGCGACGAGAACAAAGGGTGGGAAAGTGGGGGGGGTTGCGGAAAAAATTTCGGGGGGGGGGGGTTGACCCCCCCCCCCCTCCCCCCCGGCTACGCCCCTGCTTTTCAACGACAGTGGTAAGCTCCCAGTCAGGATTTGGCAATGCCTGCCGTATGCACTCCAACCCAATTGTATTCTTCTGTAAGTTTATTTCTCATGATCAGGGTCCCCTGTGAGTAATTGACCGAGATAAACATACTCATTTACAGACTCTAGAGGCTGACTGGTGATCCTGAATTCTTGTTCCCTTGCCAGGCTATTGAACATTAGCTTTGTCTTCTGCATATTAATCTTCAACCCTACTTTTACAATTTCTCGGTTAAGGTCCTCAATCATTTGCTGTAATTTGTCCCCATTGTTGCTGAATAGGACAATGTCGTCTGCAAACCGAAGGTTGCTGAGATATCCGCCGTTGATTCTCACTCCTAAGCCTTCCCTGTCTAAGAGCTTGAATACTTCTTCTAAGCATGCAGTGAATAGCATTGGAGAGATTGTGTCTCCTTGCCTGACCCCTTTCTTGATGGGTAACTTTCTACTTTTCTTGTGGAGAACCAAGGTTGCTGTGCAATCCTTGTAGATATTTGCCAATATATTTACGTGTGCATCCTGTACTCCTTGGTTGCATAATGCCTCGATGACTGCTGGTATCTCTGACTGCTGGACGAAAAATTTCATTCATCTAACCTTATTAGTTTTCCTAATAATGCGGCCGAAATTAAGCAATATTTAGAATTCTGGTTTTATTTTTGCCCATTTTTGCGGGAAGGTACTAAAGCTACGAAGCTGCGGTTTAAAACTAATAAAGGTACATGAATGAAATTTTGCGTCCTAAATGTAATGTCCTTGAACTCTACTTTATCCAAAATTTAGCTTCCTTGAGCATGTAGTTGCCGGGCTGTTTACAACAGAAGATCGCAATACTTGGCAATTTTCAAAAACAAATTATCCCAAAAGTAAAAATTCAAAATTATTTTGCTACGTCTAGGAACTAGATAAATATGTCCTAAAGCTACAGAGCAAGCCGCAATGCAGTAAGTGCGGTAGTTTATTCTAAATATGGTCACAACTGAGACACAGTTCCCAAAAACCATGTATCTCATGCTTGTTCTTGAACATTTATTTCTAATCACATTAATTAATTTTCTTATATTATATATAGTTGGAATCTACAAGAATTAAGCTTTTTATGGTATATACCACAACTTTATATCCTAAGTAGAAGAGCCGCCACGGTTACTCCAAAAGTACTGAAAACGAGGGGGCTCGTGCCGCCGGAGTGGGACCACCACCTTAAGGTCGCATCGAACTGTACGATTTTATAAACCAGCGCGTGCACGCGTTATTCCTCTCAATTGCATGGTAACGTCACGCCGTTCGCCCAAACGCTCTATCGCGCAAGTTTTTTCCTTCTCCACACCACTGCGGCGCGACAGCTGCGTGAGACACTCCCCGCTGCGTCTATACTCGACGAGGCACCGACGCCAAACACGAAGAGGCAAGGAAGCTTTCCCTTTCTTGAAAACTCAGCGCTCGCTACTTTCCTGCCGAGAATGCTGTGTCACGCTGATCACGCGCAAGCCTTTCGTGACTAGAAAGTACCGGGCTCGCAGCGTTAAAGAAAGTAAATGCGGACAAGACGGATGACGATTATCGTTTGGGGACAAGATACGACTCAAAGGGTGTAAACTCTTTTTAGAGTGTAATGCGATATCATTATCAGGGCCGGCTCATGCACCCCCTCCTTTGACTGCACAGCCTATACAGTATCTGCCCACATTTCAACTGAACCACATCCGAGAACACACATCGGGCACGAGTATCAGGATGAACCGACCAAGTCGCCACCTTTGAGTGCACTGTCTCCGGGATCGTACCAGTTTAACCGACGAAAGACTTACGCCAATTCCCTGGTATAAGAAGGCAAAGAAAGCATTGCTTTATAAAAGTTTTGCTGCGACTTCAAAAAAGCGCGATTGTTAAACAGTGAGGCACAGACAGGACGCTGTGTTTGCCTACCTGCCATGGTCTAGATGGGCAGTCACCATAGTACCTGCCATGGTTGCTTAGTGGCTTTGGCCACTAAGGTGATGCCTGGACTTAACGATGGGATGGTGATGCCTGGACTTAACGATGGGACAAAAGATGGGATTGGTGATGCCTGGACTTAACGTCACAGAAGAAGGCCGTGCAGGCGCTTCTTGCGCGCCACCGGCCTATCTGACCGACTGTGATTAGAACGCTCTTCCGGTGCAACGAAACAATCACACACCTTCTTTGTGAGTGCCCTCGTTTTAACCCGCAGAGAGCAGCTCTGAGCCACGATAGATCAACTGGACAAACGCCCAATAACGCAAATCAACATCCTTGGAAACTGGCCTACACGAACAACAGCGCGAGCCGCCCTGAAGGCACTGCTGTGTCAAATTGTGACTCTACACTGTGTGACGTAGGATGGGACGTTGACACTGTGCAACACTAGAACGCCTTCGCAGACAGAGATAATATCTGGTTAACCTCCCTGTCTTTACCTTTTTCTCTCTCTCTAGTGGCTTTGGCATTCATCTACTACGCACGACGTCGGAGGATCAAATCCCGGCCGCTGACTGACTGACTGAAAATCATGTATTTACAGAATTTTTTTTGTTTATAGCGAGGGTGGGGAGCGGTCCTTAAGGGGCCGCCCCGTACAAACACTAGGTGGGCTCCCCCTTACGGGAGCCCATTGGCGTCGACCGCGGCCCGGGCCCGCTCAACCAAGGCCCGTTGACCCGTCAGGTCAGAGCAGCGGAGTAAGGCTGCCTCCCAGTCCTCCCGGGAAGGGTTGGGTAAAGGGGGCAGGTTTGGGGTTTTTCGGCACGCCCACACCATGTGAAAATGTCAGAGGAATTTTCCTCACAGTGCGGGCACTTCCCCGTGCAAGCGGGGTCGAAGTGTGTTAAGATTGCCGGGCACAAGAGAGTTTTGGTATAAATGGAAGGAGGATTCGCTCCTCCGCTTTCGTGAGGCCCTTACAGGGCTTGGGATAGACAAAGTGGCCGGATTGATAGAATTGTGTGACCTCTGTAAGCGGGATTGGGTACGAGGTCCGGATCGGTAGGGGACGAGGATGATGCCCGGAGTTCGAGCGCGTGGGCAGCGGAGCCGGCGGCCTCGTTACCCTCGAGGTCCGTGTGAGCCGGAGCCCATATGATCGTTCGGTGTGCGGGGGCACCCAGGTAGTCACTGTTTTGGGGAATTTTGTGGGCAAAGTGCGGAATGTACCCCTGTACGATTCTCACGGAGCATAGTTTCGAGTCATCGACACGACGATTAACGGCCGCCAAAAACGTCATGTTCTAGCGGGGCGGCATATAGTTTCGAGATAGCGACACGCCGATTAACGGGCGTCAACACCAGTAGCGCACCCAGGATCTCTGCCGGGGGGGGGGGGGGGGGGGGTTGACAGTTTGCCAATACCATCTAAACAGCACTAATTTCAATTTCTTCACGGGAAATTGTCAAAAAATGCGCTTTTTGAGTACTCGCAGACGATTACGCCTCTTACATCTTAGTTGCAGTACTCAAAGGCGCAAGGAAAGAAAAGAGGTTATACAAAAGGGTGGGTTAACACGGCCTCAGAGGGGGGGGGGGGGGTTACAACCCCCCCCCCCCCCCCGTCGGTGCGCCACTGGTCAACTAGTCGTGGTCCCACGGTACGGCATATAGTTTCGAGATAGCGACACGCCGATTAACGGACTTGGGTGTGTGCGTGTGCATCCGTGTGGTGCAGTGCGGGGGCGCCACCTCGGACAGCGGGGAGAGGAATCCACCGTTCCCTCGCCCCTGATTAAAAGGGGCGCGGCCAAGACTTTTAGGAGGAGTCACGAAATAATTAGGTGAACTATCATCCACACCTGCCGTTCCCCGACCTATGGAACTAGTGAAAAGGAGAAGCTATTTAAGCGCAGGTTTTAGTCCCTGCTAATCAGTCTAGAAGCTGAGCCTGTAATCTTCTCAGAAGCAGTCCAGGGGCTAGTGCCGTCCAGTATCGCCTGGGCCGCCTAGCCACCTCGGAACTCCGAGTAACTAGTTGACGTACGAGACGACAAACCAACGTCTGCAACGAAGCTCACTGTAGTTCACCTCAAGTTAGCTCAACCTGCTTGAGAGAAGTCGTCGGATCTAGACTCCCGGGAAACCGCCTCAACAAAATCGGCTCGCTGGCATTCTTCGGGAAAGATCTGCGCGCCGCTTCACGGTATATGGATTTGCTGCTGCTGCCCGGCCACGCGTATGACATTGTTGTTTTCTTTTGAACTTTATTTTAGTGAACTACTGTTAAGTGTATTCTTGTATATTTGATCCACGCCCTGTTTCATGTTTATACCCACTGTTAATTGCTCGTCATATTTATTTGTCTTCATCATTGTGTTATATTAAGTTCAGGTGTATTAGTCTAGCTGTCTTGTGTCTTTTTTTATTATTTTATTTTATTAATTTGTGTATATTTATCAGCCGATAAATATCTTCTTTTTTTATTTTACTCCCGACTCTTGAATCTTTCACTGTGTTCGTTCGAGTACGGAACGACCAACGGGCTTATATACCCCGTCGATCGACTTCGCGTCGACGACGAACGGGTGACAGCCGTGACAACGATATTGCGGCAGGCACCCCTCGAGTCGCTGATGATGACCCGTGAGTCCCGATCTGCGGCGGCGAGCGCGATGGCGATCTCCTCCGCGTGTGTGATGTGTGCACGGAACGTGAGTCCGTTTTGGGCGAAATGCAAAAACGCCCGTGTACCGCGCATTGTGCGCACGTTAAAGAATCCCAGGTGGTCTAAAATTAATACGGAGTCTCCCACTACGTTGTGCGTCATAATCAGATGGTGGTTTTGGCACGTAATACCCCTGAATGTTATTTTAATTTTTAGACCCCGTATTGACCCTTTTCGCGGAACAGTTTCTTTTAGAGAAACGAGATGGCGCTCACGGCGGCGCGCCATACGTCTCCTCAGCGACCGCTACCACTTCTATACGTATACATATTTGTGTGTCACTTACACCCTTCTTGAGCATAAGAAACACCCTTGATGCCAATCAGAGGGTGCTAAAGATGTACGCACCCTATATATATATAGGGTGTAGTATTGTAAAATAATGGCAGAAGGGTGTAAGCAAGGGTGTTAAAATGAGAATACATTCTTTTGACACCCTTTTGGGTGTAAAAACTTTTACTGTGTACCTTGCTTCTGTGCGATCAGCTGTTGGAAATGCAACTGAGTTTTCGCTAACACTGTGCTCCAATCATGCTAGATTGAATCATGTGGATTGAAGACGTGTGCAGTAGTTGGCTGCAAAAATAGTGACTGGCATGACAATCTGTGTGGCCAAGTTCGCGGACCGCTGCTGCAACTGTCCGAACGTGTTATCGGCACTTCGAGATGTACGGATTTCCTCGAGGTTACAGAAATTTGCTCATCCGCCAGCCTCGTATCGCTAACTTTCAAAGAAAGGGCTTCGTCCCCAGAACGTCGGCAAGAGTGAGTACCACTCGTTAAACAATGACAAATGGAGTAGCGCCGCTTCCTGTCATGACGCGCACGTTATCTATACACATATAGATCCCAAATGGCAGGAAAACTTACGCCCACTCTATCGCCAACGTATCAAGAATAATGGGCGCACACATGAATATATGCGCACTGTATCCGCACTATATATGACGGACTACACCGATGGCGCACGAATGGTTGAAGCTGAATGTTTCGTGACGATCCACAAGAGTAAGGGAGTTACTAGCTGTAATATATATTTGCTTCAAGATTTGCTACAAACCGCTACGTTTCAAGCCTTGTGCGCAGCAAGAACAAATCTATCGGAACTGAGCACGCCCGCGAGCGGTTACGCAGAAAAAAATCAGATAGTGGCCGCACCAAGGAACTTCACTGAGTCAGAAACTGACAAGCCAGTGCTTCAAAATACTTGCCAAATAAAAAACAAAGAGCAAAACACACTAATCCTGACTGAATTCATGAGCGGAATGTTTGGATAGCTTGGAATACATATTTATCCCCGCTTTTAGAACAAGCACCATATTACGCTGCTTGCGCCGTTTGGACATAGCTTAATCGGCCCCGGAAGCACTTTTGCATGTTCTCTGAAGCTGTGATCAAAGCTTCGTGTCGTCCACCAAGTAACCGTCTACGATATCTCCGAAAACAGAGGTTTTCTAAGCCGCGCCGGCGTCATACACTTCCATTGTAAACAAGGAGGCAACGGAGGCAGTTGAGGCAAGGAATGGACGCGTCACCACGTGATCAAACATGGCAGCGCCCACGGGATCGCCGCGAAAAGGGTCAATAGTAGGCCGAAACACTTGCCCGTTCCAGTTGGAGTCGCGGCTTCTCGGTGAAAGCCGCCAACCCGAGGGCACGCATCACGGCGTGCCGCTGCTCGTGGGTCTGTCCCGCGGCACGCAAAGTCTCGGCCTTGCCGCCTTTCTGCGTCTCTTGCAAGCTGAACATGACGTGACGAGTGTGGTCTGACCATGGCTGAAACGGTGCCCCGCACGCGAGCGCTTGCGTTGGGCCACTAATGGCAGCGAATGACCTAAATGGGAGCTCTTCGGCGTATTTGAAAAATATTAAATCGTACAGGGTCAACAAAAAGGAATGCTAAGGAGATCAGGTGACCTTTGTTTCGTGTACGCAGATTATGGACGTGGAAAAAAAAAGAATATGCCGATCCCACGTAGTGTGGGAATTAGTGTAAGCGAAGCTTTGACGAGCCGGTAAGACAAAACGACGCATCACGATAAGAGATGCGCAGCGGGTTTCGGCGACTTGTTCGTTTGAAAACTCCTTTATTATGTTTTCAAAGGATACTTTCACTCTGCACAATTCGTTCACCGCCGAAAGGGAATGGGAAGTGGGGTGCGCGTCCCGTAACGGTCATCAACCATGCACAGCGGCGTTCCTGGCACGCGAAGATAGCGAGGTTGATACCGCAACAGAAACCATGTCATCCCCGATAGAGACAGCTTTACTCGGCGAGACAGCCGACGACGACACGTCACATCACGAGGAGGTAGGCTAGAAAGGTTCGCTTTAAAAGTGTATATATATATATATATATATATATATATATATATATATATATAATGGAGTAATTCACACAATCTACAGATAAATACCTCGTAGTGTTTATTCTACACATTATTTTAACGTCAGCATTGGCAAACGTTCGGTTTAATTATATTCTGAAGCAAAAACGCTAGGTGTAATCTTTAGCGAGCATTTAAGGTGGAACTGATGTGTTCTGCATGTATTAATTAATCTTGCCAAAATCTTTGCAACTATGAAGGTTGGGAAACGCTTTAAAATGTTCAAATTTTTGTACTCAAGTCGGTCTCCAAATGCCGGGTCTGCCGATGTCGACATTATCATGACGCCAGTACAAAGAGGAATAATTGTTGGCGTCTTTACTTATGTTATCATAAGTAAAGCTACTTATGATAACATTTCCCATAAAAAAAATAAGCAAGTGGCTGCGCTCCCGTGTGACCCATGAGCCCGTGAAACGAGCTAGCGGTTTCGAGGTCGCGTTCTCGCTACATGTGTATCCCATATACAGCGATATAGTACTTCGTGTTTTGTGAGTGTATGGATGTCCAGAAAAGGGGGGGGGGGGGGGGGGGGGTTATGTCAATCGGGAAAGTCTATAATGTTGTGTGAGTGTACGTGCGTTCCACCCTACCGTCCCCAACAGCGGCGTCGCCTGCATCTTCTCCGCCTCGGCCGGCTAGTTCACTGGCGGCGTCTTCAAACCATTACTTATGCATAGATACTACCCGGACCAACGTTACTAGAATAAGTTTATTCTAGTAACGTTGACCCGGACCGCTACCAGAACAGTTATCGATGGTGCAATATCCCTGCAGCTGTTACTTACTGTATAGCGCCAACCGACGCCGCAATGCGGAGCGCTAGGTCGGCGCTCATTAAGTCCCTTGATAGGCGCTCACAGCCGGCGCCTTGGTGCCGGCTGCAAATAGAAGAAAATAAAAAAGCACAGCGCAAGCTCGAGGCGCAAGCTCGGCACGCGCGCAGTGTCGTTCTAGAAGCTATAGCCACGCTGGTCGTCGCAGCCGCCGCTCGGCTCGCCGCCTTCGCCCTTTTGAGTAGGAACGACGGCACGGCTCGTACGGCCGCCGTCACGTCCTCCTACACTTACCATGTCATGTGGGCGTCCCCTGAACACCCCACACTACACCAGTAAACACACCAAGTAAAACGGACTGTGAGACCATGTTAACCAGCTCAATACCCAAAACCCAGCACATTGGGGTCGGTATAACGGTCGAGGTCGCCAGAGCCCAAGGGTTCCTGGCCACCTCCAACCTAGCGACCTAACACATATTAAATCAAATAATTGTCATTTCCCTCTCTCTCTCTCTCTACAGCAATATACATCTAAATTACGAAGTGGGCTAGTTTGGGGAGCAACATCGAGGCAAAACGCAAGCAATATTTTCTTCTTTTCTCTTTAATTTCTTCGTTGATTCAATGCATGATATATTTACCGACTACTTACAGAACTCTGCCTAGTCCGGTAATGCACCACTTCAATACGTAGACAAGCATTACGAGAACCATGAGCGATGTATTTTTCTCACTATGCAAATTAAAAGGATGATCAGACATGAAATGCAGACATGAATACAGCTACGTCGGGTTATATGGTACACTTTTCTAGAATGAGAAGAAAGGGAACCGAGAGGTCCGATTTTTATTATGTCATAAGAAGCCAACAAACAATGACACCAAGGACAACATAGGGGAAATTACTTGTGCTTACTAATTGAAATAAAGAAATGATAAATTAATGGAAATAAAAGCGGATGAAAAAACAACTCTCCGCAGGTGGGGAACGAACCCATGTCTTCGCATTACGCGTGCGATGCTCTCACCATTGAGCTACCGCGGAGCCATTTTCCCATCCACTTTCTGGGGTATTTATGTTTTTTTTTTTTTTTTTTTGGGGGGGGGGGGGGGGAGAGCATCGCACGCGTAATGCGAAGACGTGGGTTCGTTCCCCCACCTGCGGACAGTTGTTTTTTCATCCGCTTTCATTTCCATTAATTTATCATTTCTTTATTTCAATTAGTAAGTACAAGTAATTTCCCCTATGTTGTCCTTGGTGTCATTGTTAGTTGGCTTCTTATGACTTTTCTAGAATAAAATACGGATTGGATAGTGTTTTGGCCTAATCTTACGCATGGTAAACACACGAAGAATAACAAACACCTAATTAAACTACATTTAATTAACGACAGTTTCAAAGTAATAATGTTGCAAATTTTGCGCGTATGCATTTAAGCGGCTGACGCTGCTTTTGTTTTTGCGTGAGATGTACAATGTAGGCATTGTAGACGTAGTACGCTTTCTGTTGTTCTTAAGATACTTCTTTCATACGTATACATACATGTATATACATATACTGTATACTATAGGAACCTCGTCAATCTAACCTTAGGGCAGCTTATTGTCCCTGCTCCTAGTATTTTTTTTCTGTCTTTTCGTTGTGAAAAATGCGAATAAAATTAAAACTGAAACGCCCACAAATGAAATAAAGATAACGGAATCACGCCCTGCGAATAATTAGGCTGGGTGCTGCCATTGGCTGCCATTCACGTGTCATTCGTTGGTAATGCGATGCACCTCCTGCATTTGTAGCTTCCACGCATTTTGTCTGTTTGTCGTTCGAGGGACAGAAAGTTATGTCGTGTCTACCTGAACTTAACCTGGCATAACAAAGAATTGTCCGATTCTGCGAACTACCTCAAACGTCCATAAAAGGCTGCCGACCCTCGCAGGAAAAAAAAAGAATGAAAGGAAACGGTAAAATTAAGCTTTAAGGAACTATACTGTATTGCTGCACGCTGTTCCAGTTACTTATTGTTGATTGACTGAATCAACATTATTGTGTCGATGACCGCACATGTCGTTATCGCATGGACTCCAGCTGACACGCTCTTAAATACTATAGATTAGACACGATCTTTTCGCTTGCCCCGGTGAATCATGCTGGGCGCAACAAGCATGCAGAACGTTGACCTCACAGGGATGCGTGCACGCATGGTGCGCGCTTCGCGTCGGTGTATAACGGTTCTCTTATTACATTGCTTCCATGCGACGCATTCCTGTTCTTATTCCTGTTACTATGATATGCATGAGATTATTCGTGAGTCTCGTAATGCTTCCGATGGATATTTTTGTTACGCGGAAGATCGCGAAACTTGATTTGTTCTTTGTGCTTTGCTAAAACGGTTAAGGCCGCTTTTATTTACCTGTTTAACAGACAAAGAATCAAGACTAAGAACTAAACTGCCTAAAGCGTTAAAAAAAATACGTGTTTTACGATTTGAAAATTCGCTTGAATTTCATATGGCCTGCAAGATGGACATTGATCCGGCCCGGCCACGGTGCTGGTCAATTAGCTGTCACAGCACAAGGTTTCAGTGCCGTTAGGTTAGGTTACGTTAGGTTAGATTAGGTTAGCTTAGCTTAGCTTAGACTGGGCTGTAATCTATATACATTACCTCAAACAATTCAGCGCTTCAATGTACGTATCATGCGTTACTCATACAGCATTTGCAGTGTTCAAGACAAAAACATCTTTCCGCCGCAGACATGCGCGGATCCAGTTCTCGGGTTTTTTTTTTTTTTTTTTTACAAGTCGTGGGAGGGGGGGTCTGACTTGGAGAAGGTGATTGATGATTATGACTGCACGGATGCTTACGGCCAATAATAATAATAATAATAATAATAATAATAATAATAATAATAATAATAATAATAATAATAATAATAATAATAATAGATTTATTCTCGTCCCAGTGAGCGTTCTAGACACACTTCTTAAACAAGAAACATTGGCATTCAAGCATATGCCATGCACTTATGTGCTGGCCCCGACGCAACCGATTTCTTGAGGCATACAGAGACAGCAAAAATGCAGCAATATATGTCAGTTTTGGCTGGATATGAAAGGAACAATTTTTTTAATGATAACGTATGTAGGCCGGCTGTGTGTGCTCCGATAGTGCAGGGCCGGTACTTAAGCTTGACTCACATGGAGCGATTTTCTTGCGAAAAACTGTCGAACGGCCGCGCGTGGGCCGTGATCGCCGTCGATCAAGGCGGGCTAGATATGTTCGCAGGCGGTCAACAGCTCGCCGGAAGCGGCGAATGATGGATGTCAGCGCGGGCCAATCAGGGCGCGGTCGCGTCCGACTTCCTGCCGCCGCATTTGACTCGGTTAGCCAGCCAAAGAGCCTATAGAGCGAACATGGCGACAAAAGCTGCGCGCATCGCGTACAATGATCGACTGATCACAGCCGTCCAGGCGCGACCAATATGGTAGTTGCAGAATAATGGTTCAGTTGCAGATACAAAACTATTTTTCCACTGCATTTTACTTGGAATGGAATCACGCAGTTTCTAGCAACACTGAAATCGTGGCGGCGGCGGTCGCCTGTGTTTCGCCGCATGTGAGGGCAGCACGGCGGCGGCGGCACGCTGGCTTTCCGCCGCGCTGGTGCGGGCCGCATGAAGTTCGCCGTGAAAGTTCGCTCCATGTGGGCCGGGCTTTAATGTAGTCAACGTCGAACAGGATTTAAAGAAAGTAAAGCGCATGAGGGCCAGCTTGCGACGCTGAATGCACTTTCTTTTAACTGAAATACAAATTACTTGCGACGCTGACACGCAGATAAGCATGGCAGTGATTTATTACTATAGAATAAAGGCATCGATGATCAGTTAAAAAGTCAGAAATACGAATACAAAATGCTGCATAATAAATAAAAAATACAGAAATACTCTGCGCCGTCATTTTACAGCGAAGCTGTTAAGGGCTAGGTTCCCCACGATCGTGTCCGCGTGTAGACAAAAACTATCATCAGCTTTGGCTTCATGTGCGTGGCGGTTTCCCGCTAGTTGTGCCTTAGCACATGTGTCAAAGCGGATGATGCATGGCACATTGTTATACCCCTCGCCACCGCCGATGCCTCTTTCACGAGTGTCGCGATACTCGGCGGCGGCACGTCCCACCAATCATTGTACCCTTTGTCTCGTGACGTAGAGATCGCACTAGCGCTGTTACCAGCAGTTGCCCTTTCGCCTCGCTATGGGACGGACGCTCGTTTAACCACATCTTCCAGGATCCTGACGTCAGGATCCTGATGATGCCGTGCAGTGTGCCGCGGCTATGAACGCTGTGCACGGCTCATACGCTATAGTCTATGACGATGGGGTGGACTTGGCGTAGCAAACGCACTAGCTTGGCCATCGCGCCGGGCGAAAACAAGACGCCGGTCTCCTTGCTCTTTGACAAACATGCCGAAGATGCTCAATATAGTCAATAATGATAATATATAAATTCACTATAGCAATGTTCACTATAGCAGATCCACCATAGTCACAGCTTCGCTGGCTTCCATCTTCACAGTAGTGGAAAGCTAGGGCTCTGAATTTTTTTTTTTTTTTTTTAGTATTCAAGTACAGTAAGCATTGTATATAGCTGCTTTAGTCGAGGGAGAAGCTTTTTACTAGTCGCTTAACAGGCATATCTAAAAGATCTTGCAGCAATTTGTCCTATAGTGAACACGGCGCAAATTTCTCCACGCTAATGCCCATCGCTTGGTGTACTCTGATCAGCAGTAGGCCCGCCAGGCGTTCATCGGTGATAGCAGACAGCGTGAATGTGATGATTCGGCGCAGTGCAGAGAAGCTTCTCTCGGGCCTCGACACTTGTGCACGGCAGGGTTCCTTTAATGCGCAATTAAAATAGCCTTCACGTTGGGGAAGACATCTTCGTCCGTTGTCTAGATCAGGCTGCGTATGTTCGCTTTCGTGAAGCCCTTCTCGGCCCAAAAGTTGAGCCACTCCTTCCATTCCATGCTGCGCGCATGTCGGCTTCCCAGAAGAGCAGATCTTGTAGGCGATCTTGTCGACAAGATCTTGTCGGAGCAACTTTGTCGGAGCAGTTGTCGGATCTTGTCGGACATCAGCGCTAAAATTTACAGCTGCATTTAGTGGGTCAACCAAGCGCGCGCTCACATGTGTTCTACAGGCGCCGAACAGGCATGCCGGAAGGGCAACTACCAGCGTTCCAGTGGTCATGCAGTGGCCGATGGGCAACCCCATACGGATCAGCGAGGTACACTGTGCCCGCCTCCCCCTCTCTTTCCCCCGCCCCGTTTTTTTTTTCTTTTTTTTTTTTATTGTTGGTTGGCAGGGACAGCCGTGTCTGCCATCCGTGCCAGCCTTCTCTACGGTGAGTCTTTTACGTGCTGGTAGGTTCTCTTCAATACTCGTAATACATTTCTTGTCTCCCCAGAGTAAAATAACAGTAACAGTTGGGAAGAAGTGATTCATGAGTGCGTCACATGCCGTACGCTGGCGCTGCGCACACAAGTTTTAAGGGGGGTGGGGGTGGGGGGGGGGGAGGGGGGGTCAGGACATCCGGACATTCCCCCTGAATCGGCGCATGGCCGCAGGCAGCATTCTAACAAGATTGTGCACCGAGCAACTGAGAAAATAATGTGCTCCTTTCGTAAGTGGACGCCGCTTATCACGGTAAAGCCAACTCCATTTCAACCTTCACCAAGTTTTCAATAATATCCGTACTTTCCTGGCTATTCGTGCTCCATCACACATTCTGCAATCAAAAATTTCCTCTCAGTAAATACGGTCAGTATACAAAAAACTCGGGTCCATGGCTTCCGAGGCTGAGGCACGTTTCTCAGCCAGTTGCAGGCTGCCGATGTGGCAGGGCGCGCCTATAGGGGGAAGCCGAGGCACGACCGGTGTGTGCGCGCACATACTCCAGCGTTGCGTCTCTCTCTGCATTCTTTTCGTGCGCCAGTAGTATAATGAAAATGAGGAATCGAGTTAATTAAAACAGGTTTGAGCATCCGTAGTAAAAGCGGCGCACGTAAAAAGAAAGGTTTTTCTTTTTCCTTTTTTTTTTCCAGCATCTATGTGTCGCCCCAGAGCTCTAAGCGAGAACAGTGAGTAAGGCAGCGACGCACCCTGCAACGCGGCGCGGTAGTCAGGGTCACACCGCGGTTGAGCCGGATTCCGGAAACAGCACGTTGCAGCAACGGTGCACATGTATCATCTCCGGTTTCCTCCCTCCGCCGCTGTCACACGCCCAGCAGCTACGACTCGCTTAGCCAGAGTGAAAAACATGCAGCTGCCCTTGTCTGAGCAGTACAAAGGTGGATGTGCCGTTGATAGCCTCTGACGTGGATGTTGGCTGATGCCCGCTCAGAGATAGCGCACTTCCTGTCCGAGAGGCCGACGCGTATACAGGCTATGTTGTCATCGCTGCCAATGCAGACGCGCATTAAAAATATCGCGCTTCCCAGAAACATGCGACCGGCCGATTATGTTTTCATTCCGGCACGCTGCTACAGCCACAAGGCGGATACCACGAAACAATCTCCTGAATGAGGTGAAGTGCCTGTTTCAAGATTAGGCGTAGGAATTCAGGTGTCTGCAAAGTTACTGCCAATTGTAAGTCCGCAATAACTATACGAACTTCGCATGCATTTGAGCAAATAGAATTGCTCTTTTTCACCATAGGATATGAGGTGCTTTCATTGTGAGGCGAGAGAAGAGGGATTTCAGGTAGACGCGGTCCGAATCCCCAAGTCCATTATAGCGTGCTCTCAGCGTAGTCTCTCAGTACGAGGTTCATTGCGTGATGCATATCGCTGGGTGGCCAAGCGGTTGAGGCGTTCCGCTGCTGAGCACATGGTAGGGGCGGAGTGCAGAAACGCCCGTGCAGCGAGGCTTCTGTGCAACATTGAAGAACCCAGCTGGTGAGAAATAAATCTGAGCCCTATAATATAATTTATATATGGTGTCTCTCTGTTTTGAAGCATTAACAGTCAGTGATTGCCAGTCACTATCTATCTATCTATCTATCTATCTATCTATCTATCTATCTATCTATCTATCTATCTATCTATCTATCTATCTATCTATCTATCTATCTATCTATCTATCTATCTATCTATCTATCTATCAAGTGCGCTATCTGGCAACAGATTGATAGGTGATAGCGGGACATGCACGGCGTTGAGAAGGTTAAAGAATAATTAAGTCACTGGAACCTAGAGCAATTGGAATAGCACACATGAAGTCTCCACGAACAGCTTCCTCAGGAGCTTCCGTCCATAGTCGTGCAGCCCATGCCTTATTGGTTGCGTGCACTTGTGAACTACGTTAAATACTTACAGCGAGCACTTCACAGCAGCGAAGGCGCCGCAACACAACAGCAAAACAGCTGACGCTGTACATTGCTGATTAGCATCTTAAGATCGAGGAAGATTTGCCTCGGGACCTTCTATACCTAAGTACGAGGAAATGGAAAAGTCGTATTGTTCAGCATACACTGAACTCATTTTGATCGACCTTATTCTATTTAAAGGGAAGGAAAGTTCAATGTCTGGAGAACATTTTTATTTAAGCCATCAGTTTTCTTGCACAGATTCGGGGGAAAAACAGAAGTATAAAGTTTGCAACTTTGTAACTTCAAAAAACAAAGCAAGAACAAAATAAAATAGCAGGAGTTTGTATATAAACTGCATCAATTGGGACCTATAAGGCGGATAAAGAGGGAGAAGAAATGAAAAGCAAGGAGCTTGACCAGACGCATGTCCGGTTTGCTAGCCTGCACTGGAGGAGAGGGGATAAAGGAGCGAAAGGAGAGAACATTTGTATATTATACAACCCGGCTCTTACCTATTACCAATAATTTGCGAGTAAGACCTTTTCAAAACTTAAGTAAACAATGCAACAGTTTCAATTAAGCTGCAGACTAATACATCATAGTTTTCCACTTTAGACAACTTAACAGATATAATGTACAGCAATGTGCTGTCTGGTTTTGGCGCAACACTACAGAGTTGCTTATGTGTGCTTTATTTTCTGGCAAAGTTCGTAAAATATTTGAGGCCTTAAAAAGCACCGCACTCAACAGTTGGGTAGAATTTAACTTGTGGGGTCTCACACATGCTCTTGGGACAAAGGAACGACAACACAGTAGTGCAAACAATCAAAAGGGCATTTATTGCACCTTTCATGCACTAATGCACACTAGCCGAATTACAACCAATAGAACATTCACATGGGCGCGCGACAAATCAAGTAAGTCCGACTCACCGCGACCCGATAGCGAGCGAATACGTTCGCCCCATGCAATAACACCATCGCCTAGTCGTTCACGTGTACGGTCACGCGAACGGTGGCGCGTTCGAACGATCCATGTTCGTCCATACGGTGCCCCGCTCCGAGCCACGCGAGACGTCTCGCGAAGCGTGGATCGGCGCACGCGCGGGACGTCCGCGTCGCTCACCGATCCCAACCCAAAGAGGCCTTCGACCTTTTTCTCCCAAGTCACCCCGCCGTTCGGTGGCGTTAGCATCGCGACACTCGCGCCATTTCTCGTAACGCTCCGCAACCACTACGACCGCCTCCGGCGCCCATCCGCGCGGTGAAGCCGGACCACAGGAGACGCGTGAGAGTCGCGCATCCCCACAAACTTTCTTTCTCAAAAACAAACAATTTTAAGTTAACTGGTGCAGCGTTTGTCTGATGATAGATATCATTGCAGTACCACATAAACTATACCATTTCGAAACATTTCTAATGAAGCAGGTGAAATCTCGTGGCATGTAATTACTGGCCAATTACCTTTGCAGGGGATTTTATTTTGCTCGTTCATACGAAAGACAGGTGTGTGGTCATTATTATCGCTATTAATAACACCGGGAGAGTTAGGTTTTCCTCCGTGGTGGTGGGGGTGCCGCTGTTCGAGTTCAGGCCGTTGCTGGTCTGTCGCTCCTGATGGCACCCTCGTTGATCCGGGCTCCTAGCCCTTAATCTTTCGTTCGTTGTCAGGCTACACGTTGCATACAAGGCTCGCAACAGCTCCTCCGTATGTACACGTTTATTTACATATGTACATTTCGCCAACAGCTCGCGGAGTCATCGACTCCCGGGCTCCTAGCCCTTAATCTTTCGTTCGTTGTCAGGCTACACGTTGCATACAAGGCTCGCAACAACTCCTCCGTATGTACACGTTTATTTACATATGTACATTTCGCCAACAGCTCGCGGAGTCATCGACTCCAGCTCTCTTATCGCTATGCCATCGCTCTCCCCCAAAACATGGCCGAATTCCCCCTTTTAAGCAATTCGGTTCACACAAAAATTTCATTCCTCCGCCCCTCGGCAGCGTAGGCCGGACAACTCTAACAATCACAAGCAGTTTTACAAGCACACAACTGTCACGAACCAATGGTTATCTCAAATCAGCCCAACAGTTTTCTTTCAGTCACTCCTATTGGTTCATTTCGCTCTTTCCCGTTTTCCTCTGGCCAATCCTTACATTGTAGCTTCACTTCAAAGCAAACACGAACAAATCAAAATAAATAAACCAGTAACAACAAAAAGCAACAACAAAGTACACCAACAAAAGCCAGGAAACGAATTTCCCTTCCATTTTGAATCCGTTTGTTACCCGGCCTATGCACTCGAGGAAGCTGCAAACTAGAGGATGCGCCGTGTAATTGCTTGAACACAGGCGGCGGCCTGCTCTACGCGACAAAGACCGCCTGAGCAACGCGACTCCCATCTGCCCATTAGCCTCACAAGGAGTGCTGCCGGCACGTGCCCTTTTATCCTTTGTCCAGCTCCCCCGACACCGTGGGTGGGGGGCGACAACAGTGACGATCAGCAAGTGACGCGTTTGTCGGCACCCGTTTGCCGTGGTTGACGGTTCAAAACATCCTGCACATGTGGTCCATGACCATCGGCTCAGCGGCGCCCGCCACCCCGCTCTAAACGGCCTATCTTGCTAGCCGATAGCGCGCGGCACTCCCCGGGCCTACACACGTATGGAAACGTTTCTGTAACGTCCTCCTAGTTAGTTTTCATGCATACCTACACACATATGGAAACGTTTCTGTAATACCCCCCTAGTTAGTCTCCATGTATACAAATAAAATATCCAAGTAAAGGTCGTCGAACTTAACAGGGAGTTATGCTGTGAGTTCGTAATAAATAACTTCAGCAAGAACGACCCCGAGGAAGTTACATGCGTGGGAATGCCAATAAAACTTCAAAAGACACTGCTTTGTAGAATGAGCAAAAAATCGGCGGCAGAGCCTCATTTATTTTGAAGCGAAGTTTTTGTGTGCCTTCTTCCCAGAGGTTTGTCGTGGCCGCTCGGTTTCTTCCCGAGTAAACGGGTCCGATCCCCGAAACAGTGCCATTGTAAACTGGGCTGGCCACAGTCGCGTGGGCGCGTGAGTTGCGTGGGTGGGAGAGCGCAGTAAGGACGAGTACAAGCATGAATGAACAAAACCTTTGTTTCGAGGAAGGGGGTGGTACTCGGCCGCTGTTTGGGATTAGGTGGGAAGGGTTTGTTGGGTGAAGTGCATCTTCACCTCAGTCTTTGTTCTTGCGGCCTTTTTTCTTCTTTTACATCTTCCTAGGTACTCGTACTTCTCCCCAGTTTTTTGCTCAATTCGGGTTGCTCCCGCATGGCCCGGTCGACCTCTCTTACACCACATGAAACAGGCAACTTTGGCTGCCGTAATGTTGCGATGGCTTTCTGTGCTTCAGGGTGATAAAAACCCTCGTTGTAGAAGTAGTGGGACCGAAGCCCATTCTCAAGCGGAGGGACTGGAAGCCAAGAAGCGTGAGCAGTTTCTGGCATGTAGTTGGAAATAAAATAAAATTGCGCACGTCGTGTGTCTCCTTGTATAGCATTTCATTGAAACGATACGAACAAGCTTCGCCTAAAGTGGATTCTAACAAGTGAGTTGGATATGCCTTAATTTTTATGGGCATTTATGTTCATGTGCCCGGTGATCATGCGCAACCATCCATCTTCGTTAGCGTAAGAAAGAAAACCACCCAAACAATCCTAAACTTTTAGCATGTTACGACGCTGGGTGGTTTGCACACAACAGCGAGCACATTCTTATACTATGTAATACACAGGAGTCAAAGACCATCTGTAATAATACTGTAGTCAGCAACCACTTCAAATTTATGATACTGCAGCTGTTCTTACGATCAAAGAAATTACTATAATCCGGCGCAGCAAACAGATCAGAGTTATCGCTGTACTATGCGATTCCGTAAACATCAGTACATCGAAAGCTACTTTCTGAAGACTCTATAGCAGCCAAGTGATATCGTCGCGCTTACGCGTTGAATGGAACTTGCTTTCGAGTGAAATATCTCAATTTGTTTGGGCCATCGGTTATGTACGTCGTATGTACTTACATACTCAACGCGTTTACTGAAGCGCTAAAGTCGGCAAAACGCGAATACTTTTTTCTGTATCTCTCTCTCACTCACTCAAACAGCAAGAAAACATACTTGTCAAAGTGCTTTATCAAGTACGCACTACGGGACAGAAAAGGCTCCAATATGTTTTTAGCCTTGTAGCGTGTTTTGCAGTAGTTATTCAAACATTATCGAAGAAATTGCTATTGGAATTGTTTGTAACGAATTTCTTGTACGACAAAACACGTCCTGAGAAGTCCGCTTACTATTTTGTTCAGCCTATCCTATGCACAAGTGCAGGCGTACTGTTTGCACTCTCTATCTCTCTCTCTCTCTCTCTCTGAAGCGGCCTCTTCATTAATTACTGTTATTATTTGTATGCAAGGGGTGGCCTTCTTTTTCTGCGCTGAAAAACGGTTTCCCCTCGCATCACATGTCGAAGTACGTAGGCGGCTGTTGGGACTGCTGCACCGGAGGCTGAATTCACAAATCCTTTCGTTCGGGAGTGCTGCTTGCCATAGGCCGGCCACTTTCGCTAATAATATGTTCGACATCATTATTTGCCGGCATCTCCTCTTACGAACAGTTCTAGCGTAAGAACGTTTCTGTGAATATGGGCCCAGAAGTTTATTTCTGTCATAGCCTTCGAGGGTGGCCGCGATGCGGGGCGGGAAACAGTGCAACCACCAGTGAGATTCCCTGTACTGACATCGCATGGGATGTTGCGCGCGACGTGCTTATATCGGTTCATGGTGCCGTATCAAAACTAGTCTAGCAGGACTGAAATCAGTACGTACACGTCGCGTGGCGAACAAAATTTGCAGAGAAACTGCCATTTATTTATTATTATTATTTTTTTCAAAGCGTGCTTCGTTGCACTCGTGTCGTCCCCATCTACTTGGACAATACGTAAACAGTCGAGCATCGCGAATCCTAACTTCTCTAATTGAACAGACCGGAGCGAGAAATTAACGAGCTGGCCTCCCGGACTCATATCCCTGTGCGCGGCGCGGCACGCGCCGCTTCCGCGTGTTGGTTAATGACGCCTATACGGCGTGTAAACGGCGGCTGAAGGGGCGTCTTCGCATGTACCGACGCGACGTGCAACGGTAAGCATAATGGTGCGGTCGCTTTCACCGCCCGCTACACACGCGGTCGACGAAATGAGCGAAGTTGGGTGGCGCCCATTCCAAGCACGCGCGGGAGGCCACGCCAACCGCGCAGCAGCCTCGCGTCCGCATTGAAAAGGATTGCCGCGCGAGGCGCAACAAACAACAGGAGTCACACTCGGCTGCCCGTGTTCGTCGCGAGTGAAAAAGACACTGCCGAAATTCCGCCACTTTTCCTTGGGCGCCCCCCCCCCCCCCCCCCCCAACCAGCTCTATCCTCTGCCTCGCTACGCTTATTGTTCCCGTTTTTTTGCTCGCCGCCGTCCTGTTACGAAACGACGGTGGTGGAAAGTATCCCCCTCCGCCCATCCCGCGGACACAAAGCTGGCAACGAGGCGCAGCAGCTTTCCTCATTGCGCGCACGCTGGGTGAACACCGTAAACACAGGCGCGCCGATGCGAGCGCGGCCGCGAACGGCGCCGCCGCTGCTAACCCAGTTCTTCGCCGCTCTTTCTGGCAGCTCACTCGAAGGAAGCGAGAGGGCCAGAGATGATTGCCGGACAAGCTATCTTTCCTTCGCTCGTTTGGGCAGATGAATCTCGGCATTTTCATGACTTCCGCGCTCGTTCCGCCTTTATTGGCGGAAGCCATGTTCAAGGCCATTGCGTGCTGTTACACGGCGACTCTCGGAGAGGCGTCGTTCAAGTCCTCCCTCGTTTCCCCTCGCCCCTCTTTATCGTGCTCAGCCATCATGGCTCCGAATTTCTTTCTCTCTAAGTCATACCCTCTCTCCAGAAAATTTTTGGGTGATGGTAATACTGATAACTAAGCTATGCATGCGCAACATATCATGGTACGATGTAAGCACTGTAAGACCTAGGTATCATACCCGCGAGACAAAAGTCGCCACTACTGGCTCGTATACGTGTGCAAGTGCCGTTATCCACTGTCGGCGAGTCTTTCAACGTTCTTATCAGTATAAGAGTAAAAGAGAGAAAGCACATAAAACCAGATTAGGGACGTTTACAGATCTGCCCACGGATCTGCCTAGCGGCGTCCTGTAGCATATACACTGTCGCAACTCTTCGTGGTGGGCCGTTAAAGGCTGCTTATAAAGCACAGTATTTATGCGCGCACTGAAGAGACAGGATTTGGCTTAGTGAGAGTCACGAGAGTAAAATCTATTTGTATAGAGTCATTAAACCTACTAAAGTCCTGCAGTTCCCCAGATACTTATATAGTGCCCCCCCCCCTCCCATTAATCCATGAGGAGGAGGAGGAGGAGGAGGAGGAGGAGGAGGAGGAGGAGGAAAAACATTTATTCGTCTAGGGTTTTTCGTCAACGTGGCCGTCAGCCCTTGGGCCATGGATGGCATGGAGGAATGGGCCACGGCGACCTCCTCGGCTCGTGCGACGGCGGAGTTCTGGATCTTCGGGTCGGCGCTCAGGAGCATGGTCTGCCACTTCTCGGTACTCATGGGGTTTGAGGGTGGTTTAGGGCACGGTGTAAGAAGGTTTAGAGTGATTGGGACACACCCACATGATGTGGAAGAGATCACCAAACGCGAAACAACATCACTTACATTCACTTGAGAATTGACCTGGGTAGTAGAACTAATACAGTACGGGACATGGGAACGTCTCTTTTTGGAGTCGTCGCCAGGCTACCACCTGTCTTTTATCTAGCTTCGCATCTCCCGGAGGGAAAATTCTGTGATTTAGCCTGAAGTGCTGGGTAATTTCGTGGTAGGACCGTAGCCTTGTCTCGTCTTTCCCCGGACTCCGACTGGGCTTCCGCGTCTTGGTCGATAAATCCGCGGGCCACGGAGTGCACTGCGTCGTTTCCGGGGAGGACCGAGTGTGCTGGTGTCCATACCAGTTGTACTTTTTGTTGGCTAGTTGATTGATTTAGAATAAGTTTGCGCGATCGGAGAGATCCGCCCTCGGGCGAAGTTTCGGACCGCGGCTTTAGAATCACTTATAATTGTTTCCATCTCGGCCTAAGTCTTGGCCAGGCCTATGGCAGGCTCCTCCGCCTCCGCGGTGCTCCGCGCGATCACGGAGCATGCAGCGAGCACGCGGTGGGAGCAATCTACCACGATCAGGGCTATTTTATCTGGGTCTCGTAATTCAGCGGCATCGACATTTGCTACACTATTCTTTCCCTTGTAGTTTTCCTGTATAGGTTTTCAGTTCGAGTTATACGCCTGGCTTTGTGGTGGACGGAATGCGTGTTTTTCGGCAAGGGGAGAGTAAATAGGCATTCTCTTATGTTTGTGACAATACTGAGTTCACCTGAGAAAAAGTCATGGAACAACAACTGCTGCTGCTGCTGCTGCTGCTGCTGCTGCTGCTGCTGCTGCTGCTGCTGCTGCTGCTGCTGCTGCTGCTGCTGCTGCTGCTGCTGCTGCTGCTGCTGCTGCTGCTGCTGCTGCTGCTGCTGCTGCTGCTGCTGCTGCTGCTGCTGCTGCTGCTGCTGCTGCTGCTGCTGCTGCTGCTGCTGCTGCTGCTGCTGCTGCTGCTGCTGCTGCTGCTGCTGCTGCTGCTGCTGCTGCTGCTGCTGCTGCTGCTGCTGCTGCTGCTGCTGCTGCTGCTGCTGCTGCTGCTGCTGCTGCTGCTGCTGCTGCTGCTGCTGCTGCTGCTGCTGCTGCTGCTGCTGCTGCTGCTGCTGCTGCTGCTGCTGCTGCTGCTGCTGCTGCTGCTGCTGCTGCTGCTGCTGCTGCTGCTGCTGCTGCTGCTGCTGCTGCTGCTGCTGCTGCTGCTGCTGCTGCTGCTGCTGCTGCTGCTGCTGCTGCTGCTGCTGCTGCTGGCTGCTGCTGCTGCTGCTGCTGCTGCTGCTGCTGCTGCTGCTGCTGCTGCTGCTGCTGCTGCTGCTGCTGCTGCTGCTGCTGCTGCTGCTGCTGCTGCTGCTGCTGCTGCTGCTGCTGCTGCTGCTGCTGCTGCTGCTGCTGCTGCTGCTGCTGCTGCTGCTGCTGCTGCGGCTGCTGCTGCTGCTGCTGCTGCTGCTGCTGCTGCTGCTGCTGCTGCGCTGCTGCTGCTGCTGCTGCTGCTGCTGCTGCTGCTGCTGCTGCTGCTGCTGCTGCTGGCTGCTGCTGCTGCTGCTGCTGCTGCTGCTGCTGCTGCTGCTGCTGTGCTGCTGCTGCTGCTGCTGCTGCTGCTGCTGCTGCTGCTGCTGCTGCTGCTGCTGCTGCTGCTGCTGCTGCTGCTGCTGCTGCTGCTGCTGCTGCTGCTGCTGCTGCTGCTGCTGCTGCTGCTGCTGCTGCTGCTGCTGCTGCTGCTGCTGCTGCTGCTGCTGCTGCTGCTGCTGCTGCTGCTGCTGCTGCTGCTGCTGCTGCTGCTGCTGCTGCTGCTGCTGCTGCTGCTGCTGCTGCTGCTGCTGCTGCTGCTGCTGCTGCTGCTGCTGCTGCTGCTGCTGCTGCTGCTGCTGCTGCTGCTGCTGCTGCTGCTGCTGCTGCTGCTGCTGCTGCTGCTGCTGCTGCTGCTGCTGCTGCTGCTGCTGCTGCTGCTGCTGCTGCTGCTGCTGCTGCTGCTGCTGCTGCTGCTGCTGCTGCTGCTGCTGCTGCTGCTGCTGCTGCTGCTGCTGCTGCTGCTGCTGCTGCTGCTGCTGCTGCTGCTGCTGCTGCTGCTGCTGCTGCTGCTGCTGCTGCTGCTGCTGCTGCTGCTGCTGCTGCTGCTGCTGCTGCTGCTGCTGCTGCTGCTGCTGCTGCTGCTGCTGCTGCTGCTGCTGCTGCTGCTGCTGCTGCTGCTGCTGCTGCTGCTGCTGCTGCTGCTGCTGCTGCTGCTGCTGCTGCTGCTGCTGCTGCTGCTGCTGCTGCTGCTGCTGCTGCTGCTGCTGCTGCAATTTTACAGGCAGCTCACATGTTCTCGCTTTTTCTTTAGGAGCCCTAGGCCTGCGGACACTCGCTAACCACATACCACGGTGGCTCTTTGACGCGATCCGTTCGCGGTCGTGGGTTCGAGGTCGCTGGTCCGATATTTATGGTCACCGGATGGCATAATGCAAATACTCCCGTGTACTGATAGTTGGGTCAGTTTTTTTCGAACTGTGGTTTGTGAACCCGGGGTATCTTCTAGATAGCTCAAGGAGGTTCACATGTGCCGCATTCACGAGCATCGCCCATCAAATGAAAAGCGGGCGTTCTGACGAACTATCAACCCGACAATGCTTGCTGAATCTGCTTTCTAAGCATTACAATGCTTTCTAAGCATTATACGCATTATAAGAAGAATAATGCACTTACTAAACGTGGACAAAGGAATGCGACGACTTTAGATATTATAGGGGGGGGGGGGGGGGTTCATTTTAAAGTTTTACAGAATTTCTAAAAATCGCCTGCGGCAGATAGCTTAATTTTAGTCCTTGGGATGGATTATTCAAAGAGGCGGACATTACTTGCACAAGGAATTGAAACCCATAATTAATTCATTAATTAACGAACATTGAATAATTAACTTGTTGATTAATTAATTAACCACATACATTGGAATTCGCGAATTGTATCCGGTGACTTTGCAAGGCATATTTATTTTGAACGAATTTTGAGAGAGGCGTGAGTTTCGGGACATGCGCCATCAAACGCGGCAAAAGTGAACTGTACGTTGTTCCACTTAATTTTTTATTAAAGCGCTCTTTTATTCATTGAAGCGCCAAAAGTAACTGGAACGCCCATGTATTGCATCGCACACTTTGGAAATGAATATCTCGAAGCTGGTGTCATCCTCAAAATTATAATTAGTTAGTGGATGCGCCTTGCAAGCTCACCGGGTACAATTCGTAAATTGCAATATGCGCCGTAAAATAATTATATAAAAGTTAATTAGTAAATTCTTGTTAACTTGTTGAATGCGTGTTTCAGTTTCTCGTGCAAGTAATGTCCGCCTCTTTGAATAATCCGGCCCAAGGACTAGAACTATACTATCTGCCACAGGCGATTTTTAAAAGTTCCGTAAAACTTAAAAATGATTCCCCGGTACATAGTGTAATTCCAACTGATTTATTTGAAAAACGCGGTGAATGTACACAACGGTGTGACCATGATGTGACACTCAGTCATGTGCGCTATATTCTTGTGACATCCAAAAAACGTAATGCTTTTTTACCAGCAACGTCACTGACATTTTTCTTTCACCTCACACATCATCTTTGCCTCGATAACAAGCCTAGACTTTTTACTGCGTTTCTGCATGAGCGAGAACGACGAGACTATCAACATCAGGAGTCCACGCGCCCCTTGCGCAGTTGGCCACATCTCCATTCTATTATACATTACCTCAATGCTCCCTGAGGCGGCCGCTCAGGCAACGACCAGCTTGCTCAACGTATATACTATTCTGCAAGAAAGCAGGGGCGCTATAACGTAAAGCTATTCCAAACTTTTCTATTCCAATATTGCAATCAGCCCACCACGATTGGTCAAACATTTTCAGGCCACTCCCAACTTCGCCTGTCTGTCACGCGATCGACGTCACGAAAACCGCGATAGCTCCCCATCTGATATAACATGCACACACTGATTATGCATGATTCAACCGCACAAAAGAAAAATAATTATTCCTGATTCAACGCCTTTTCACCATTAGCCCTCTGCTATTGGTCCAATGTTTTGGGACTGCGCCCACTTCGCCTGTCTGTCACGCGACCTCACAAAACCGCGAAAACTCACCGCGTGAAAGTGACGTGTACGCGAAAAAAAAATGCATTACTATGCCGAACATTACTATTTGCGTGGCCGTAGGGCCACGCAAATCGCCCTTTCGGCACGTAGACGACATCGCTCTGCCAACTCTTCCTGAGGATCCGTTTTAGCGGCATTGCTATCCTTCCGTTGCACACCGCCGCGATTTTCGACCAACCACCGCAAGCTAAGTAAGGCGAAGCGGACCAATCGGAGAAGCCGGCACCACCCTCTTCATGCGCTTTTCTATTTTCACTGTGCTGGCTCGGCCCCATCGAAACCCTCTCCACTAGAGCGTGCTCCTCGCCTCCTGTGAACCAATTAGATAAGAAAAACCGCTGAGTGTAGACAAGGTTATTGGTTTTGAAAGCGAACAAAGGTGACATCCTATAAACGAGGAGAGTGTTTGATTGGGTTGTTCAGACAACGCTGCGGATCACCGCCTGATGCTTGCGTCGGTGGATACGTAAATTTGACGTCAGGAGATTGGAATAAAAACAGTTTGGAATAGCTTTACGTTAAAGCGCCCCATAATTCCGTAAACTACTGCTGCTTGACATTAACCGAATATGTCTATATTTACCGCGGTAAAAAAAGAAAAAAGAAAGAAACAAACGAAAAGGCGCCTTTCGAGCACTGTGATCTGTTAACTTGCAAAGCCTATATAAAAAGCTTCAGGGTGACGCAAATATAGCCTTAATATTTTATCGCTGCGATACTTTCTTCAGGTTATGCAACGCCCGATGAATACATGGAATTACCGCGACCTTTTCTTGCTTTATAAGTTCTTCGCGAGTTTGCTGGCCGGAAAACTGTTTTCTTTTTTTTTTTTTTTTTATCTTTCTTACTTCGGTCTCAGTGACTGAAACTAATAGGCAGTCAGGACAGTCACATGCCTTCAGCCAACCAGTCTGCTCCGAGAAACACTACCGTGTAAAGCTCGAGCATGCTTTTTCGGGACATTCCTAAAACCCATGCTTGTGATGCTCTTTTTCACGAACTTGAAACGGACCGAATTTGATTTCTTAATACCTGGGCCGCGATTTTGTAGCGATTCCTTCTCCGACGATATTCCTTTTCGCACTTTTCGCGCTTTGTCAGTGGTCAGAACGACGCCCCGCCCGCGTTATCAAAGCAAATCAGCCGGCCGTGAACGGTTGATGATAAGAGTGGCATATAATCGAGCGCAAGGCATCGCTACAAAATCGCGGCCCTGGCTTAAATCAAACAGAAAAAAATGTACCCCGGATCATGCCAAACCGAACTCAGAAATTTAAGTGTCTTTAGTTGATCCGGGCGTTGGAACCGGCGTGCACTGATCGCATACCACGAGTGACATATTAAGCCCCCAAGGATGGTAGCTTACTTTTGCTTAGTGTAATCATAGCTCGGCTTATAAGCCGAGCTATGATATATATGCTTTCCTTTGCGCATCTTTACGTAAAAAATGTATTTAAGGACACGTCTGAGTATAAGGACATGTCTGAGCGTGTGTAGGTGCCGGTGACTGCATAGAGTGTGACAACCGCTGATTTGAGCACACGTTAAACATTTAAAGGTGTCAAAATAAAGAAGTCCGCACTACGATGTCCCTCGTAGCCCAGGTGCAGCCAGGACATTAAACATCATCTGTTCGTCAGTCGATCAATCAAATCCGTAGGCAGTGTTGCCAGGTTTGGCTATATATAGCCAAATTGGGCTACAGAAAAAGAATTTTGGCGTCCACTTGGACGAGTTGGCTATGTGGCTATATTTAGGCTGCTGAAAATCTGCGACTTGGCTTTGTTTGGGCTATAAGTGGCGCCCTAATCAACGCTCCAGAGGGGATCTGATCGAGTAGAAACAAATCTTGAAGGCTATGCTTTAGCCGGCAGCGCGCCTGTGCGTGTGTGGATGCGCGAAATGCCCTCCACGCCCCTCCCCCTCCATTCTCTGCCCCGTTGTCTGAACCGGTGGCTTTGGTCTTTGATGTACTTAAACTTACATTGCGCTTCACTGTGAGACACCCGATCCCAGGCCATCGGGATGATCCTGGGAGTAGAAGGTTTTTCACAGTACACCGTACTAACATCGCTATGCTCAGAGAGCAATAAACTAGGGTCGGGCGATTGTGGTGCCGACACGAAGGAATGACGTGTAGATGAAACGCTGCGGTGTGTTCATGGCAATGTCTTCCGGATTGTTATGATCGGCTTGGAACTGCACCTGTCAAATGTGGGAATCAAGCTCGAGCGCCTTTCCCATGACGAGATAATCCTCTTTCATCCCCGAGAGAGCCTCTGACCTCTACGGAGCAGACGAAAACGGCGAGCTACCAAGAAGGACCCGAGGGAGAGGAGGTCGTCAACTTGACCACCCGACACAGTTCCGACACTTCCACAAGTTCCCCGCAGGAGTCATCGGCAGGTTATGATCTTCCTGGAATCTGTATCTCTCCAATGTGGGAAGCAAGCCCCAGCGCTTTTCCCGTGACGAGATAATCCCCTTCAGCCCCGAGAGAGCGTCTCACCTCTACGGAGCAGACGAAAACGGCGAGCTACCAAGAAGGAGGACCCGAGGGAGAGGAGGTCGTCAACTTGACCACCCGAGAGAGGACTTCTCCGAAGGAAAGATCGGCCACCACGAGGGGATTTAAGGCCGTCCTGGCCCCCGTGTTAATCAGAACCGCTCGAGACTCGGATAGAGTCAAAACCATGTACCAATGAAGTGAATACAATCTTTTCTATTTTTCATCATCACGATGCCCGCTTTCGTCGTCGTCTCCTGATTCCTGCGGTGACGACCCACCTCACCCGGTCGAGATTATATCAGGATGAAGTATCGCGCCGAGCACAGCTTTCGACCTGCTTCACGTTTCTTACGCTAAGCTTTACTGCCATTTTCCTTTTCCTGCGAGATGAGTTTTTGTTAGTGCTTACATTATAAGTTCATTTCCATAGGTTAGACTTAAGATCAAACCCTCCTCGGAGAGGAGAATCGAACCATGGGAAAGTGGGCCAAGTATGCGATAAAGTATAAAAAAGAATGGGAGCAAGACCACCAGCCCAAAGTGGGCCCTGGTGCTTTTACTTATTGTACTTAGTACTTATTAGTACTTACTGTACTAATATTGAAACATGTTTGCCACGATGCCATCAGTGCGCCACGTCACATGAACATCACCCAATGTGTTAGCTTAGCAGGTGAGGTATGTATATCAACATGGTTTGCTTTTTGACAGTAACCGGTTTTCACAGTTTTACCACTGTTATAAATTTGTCGCTTACCTTTACCCTTTGTGAGCCGTCGCGGCTTTTGCCATTTCGAGCGAGTTACGTTCGGGACGTGCTCATCGCCGCAAACGATTGCGCGCTTCATACACTGGAGTGCCGTTGGCGCAGCAACCGTTTAAAACTTCGCTTACACTGATTGAGACAGCGAGTGGCATCTGTTGTCTTTCACTTCTCTTTAACGCATCTTCTTGGCGTGCTAGAGAGCTAAGATGGCGGCCAGGTTGATGTAAATGGAAACTACATAGAGTGTGTCCTAGGTAACCCGGACAAACTAATTAATGAGAAAACAAGATAGGACGATGAGACAAATAACGCGAGATATCATAGCGCGACACACTGGTTTTGGCTCATAAAAAGAAGCCACCGTCGCAGACCGCTGGACAGTTGAAATTTTTCTATGCCGTAGGCAGGGATGTCACGTGAGTGCTCAATGATGCTGAACATTATTTTGCGTCCACGTGAGCTCAAAAGCGGAGTTCGTAGTTATTATTACTGTATATAACTAAAAATAATTACTTAGTACTATCTGGCATAAAATAAAAAAAGTCGCAGTTTCGCCCGAAAGGCGAAGCATCAATTGCGATAGCAAATATTAGTAGACAGCTATTCGGAGTAGGGATAGTAGTTTTATCGGCTGCATAAACTTGGACACATCCGATAACTGAATTAACAAGCGTGGTGTCAGCGCGCACAAGCAAACATGAATAGATCACACTGAATGACCGCAGACAAGGACTGTCAAAACGCTGGCAGCAATCGCAGCTGCCGCAGCGGGCAAGTTCGTGCGGTCTATCGCTTCAAAGGAAACTGAGCGGTGGATGCACAGCGCATACAAAGGTCAGAGCCGTGTGGAGATAAGAGACCGTGCGGGCGACGGCCACAGCCGGGCAAAGTACGAACGGAGTTGTTGGCAGAGTAGAAGCTGCGCCCCCCCTCCCCTCCCTCCCGCGCTGCCTTACTGCTTTGTTGCTTTCGCGTGGGAGATAGAGTGGCAAGTTCCCCTTACGCCCGATTACAAGATACGCCTTTGGTGCCGGAGCACAGCGTCGCCCTGCCTGCCTCCCTCCCATACCCCCACGCCTTTCACGCAATGGTCACGTTTGCTTTCGGCCGTGCGTTCGCTCTCCGTGATAGCGAGCGCGTCCCCCCCCCCCCCCCCGCGCGCTTTCGATCGCTCGCGCATACGGCGCGCGGCGACGATTTTATCGCCCTTGGAATCTATACGGAACCTCACGGCGACGGCGACGACGACGGCGACAGCGACGCCGACGGCAGAAATCCAGTTTAAGTGTCCATATTTTTGCTATCGCAATAAAAACACTATGATTTCGCCCTTTGCAGCGATTCGCTGGAACATGACAGCTTCCAGGGCCAACCAAAAAAGAGTGGTCTGTGTGCAAGCGTGATGTTGACTGTCACGGCTACAAGGACATTTGATTACAACGGGTTGTGCAAAAAAGGATTGCCCTAGTTGAATGTTAAAATTTATACACAAATTAAACTGCAAATAAAAATGGCTATATTTGGCTACGAAACATTTTGCTCTCTTTTTGTGTTTGGCTACATTTGGGCTACACTTTCTGTAACTTAGGGCTACGCCGCCTCGTCCGACCTGGAAACACTGTCCGTAGGACAACCACACCAAACAAAAGCCCACCATTTGTTGATACTTAATCCTTCAATTCAAGACCTACCAAGTATATTGATAACACCGCGACAAAAAAAAAAAAAAAAAAAAACACGATTTGAAAACAAACGCCGGAAAAGAAAGAAAGAAATAAAGAAAGAAAGAAAGAAAGAAAGAAAGGAAGAAAACGGGTAGAAAGATAAGTTTTACCGAAGCAATAAGCAATAATTTAAAGTAAGCAATAATTTAAAGATAATGCAAAGATAAAAAAAGGGCGTCGCACCGGAGACGGCATCCCCAACAATGCAGCGTATACACTTGATGCCTCAAAGAACTCCATGGAGTGCAGCGCGTACTCTAGCTGACAAATGCTGACAGCTTCAAAGCTTCCTCACTTAGGAATATATGCATTGGCGTTCCAGTTAATTTTGTGCGTCAATGCAAAAAGCGACGTTTTGTTGAGAACCTAACTGGAACACCAATGCATTTCTCCGCAAAGTTCGGGAATTAATATCTCGAAACTGGTGTCATCGCGAGAATTCGTTCCAAGTGGATCCGCCTTGCGAACTCCACGGCTACAATTTGTAAATTGCAATATGGGCCATCAGGTAATTAGTTAAAAACCTAATTAGTGAATTTATGTTAATTATTCGATTATGCATTTCAATTTCTTGTGGAAGTAATGTCTACCTCTTTGAGTACACCAGCTCATGAACTAGAATTGTGCTATCTGCCGCAGGCAACCTTTTAAGAATTTTTGAAAGTGTTCGCTGAAACACCCTGTATATAATCTCACAGATCGTGTTTAACCAAAAAAGTCTGGTACTACTAAGTTGGGGTGGGCGAATCATCGAACACGAATCGAATGTTACACACTAAGAGCTCGTCTTTCCTTTCCTCTCACCTCTCACTGTTGTCTTTTATTTCGAGTTTTGCGCTACTAAGTATCATGTTACACACTAACTATTCGGATTCGTATTCGAAGAAGAGCTATGCGGTATTTTCGAATATTCGAAACAAACTCAATATTTCAAAACAATCGACTGTTCAAAGTCTTGTTACTATATTATACGTCTGCTGAACAAAGTATCGTGATTTATCAGGAGTGAAACAACGACAAAGTTTTTCGACGGTATGCAGTAACAAAATGGATAATGCATGTTTTGTTTTCAGATTCGCGGTGGAAATCTACATCACAAATTGGGTCTTTTGCTCGTATATAGGTTGTCATTTGGTGCTTTAGGCAGTCTAGTCCCATAGCATCTCTATATTTTCCGCTACGAGCGGTGTTTTTTTTTTTTTTTTTCCTTGCAACAGGCCATTTTACATGGGTTTACGGCACGCAACTCTTTGAGCAGCCTTTCTTTACTTTTTTCCACTATTTCTGATCGTTTTTCGGCAACCATTTATTTAGCGTTTTTCTACAGCTCTAATTCATACAGAAGCCAATAATTATTGGAAAGCTTGTTTGCAACTAGGTTCTAATGTTGTTGAGAGGCTATTCGTGCAGCTTTTCATGACAATTAGTGATCTCCTTATTAAAACCGATTGTTTGTCCCTGATAGTTAGCTGTCCTTTTTGGACTAGTCAGCACAGGCGTGGCACGTTATTACACATAAATGAATATTCCTGCTGCAAATGCGTTTATGCGTTTGCGTTTGACTATTCGATGTTCGATTCGATATTCGATACTCACTATTCGCATTCAATTCTCGTTCGAAAACATTTGTATTAATGACGAACCTCTGTATGAAAGTTATCGCATTTCTGCTTCAGTTTCATGTTTGATCGTGTAAAGCCGACGACATGAAGTATATTCAATTTTTTTTTCGAAAACTATTGGGATTTTTGAATAATATCTATTCGATTCGATGACCAAATATACTAGTGACTGTTCTATTCGAGGACCGCATCGAACAGGCCTGATAATTTCGACTCGTTCTTCGAAAGTTTCGAATATTCGCACAACCCTACAGAAGAAGCGTACCAAACAAAGTAACAAGAACGTCTCAAGCCCGAAGAACGAAGATCTGTCAAATCCATGCACGTACTAACCATCGTTCCCATGGTGGCTGAATGATCTAAGCGCCAGCCAGAGTTCCCTCTGTGATTATTGCGGGAAACTCGATGCATCAGGCGTTTCATACACAGCACGCTACCAGGGACCGGAAACTGAGGCCAGTTGGCAGTGATGGTACCGCAGTTCGTAAATTGTTTCAGACTCTTTCACCACCAGGAGCGCTGCTTTCGTTAAAAAAAAAAATAGACCTAAGCAAGTCCAACTCGCACTGCTACACAGCTAGACTTCCAAAAACACTTAATGACAGAGTGCAAGCGCAAATCAAATCTTGTCATGCAGACCGCGAAACCATAAACAGAGCTCGTATTACCCATTTTATTTCTGGATTTCTTCGAAAACCTTTGCCGTTGTCACACTTCTAATCATTAGCAATATTTCGTTTAGCAGACGGAGAACAGTAACTATTATTAGAATAAATAATAATTATTAGAAATAATAAGCATATTAGAATACAACAAATAGTTCATTTTCGAATACGGATCGAATATTGCTCACTTACTATTCTTGTTCGTATTTGTAATTCGAATATTCACCCAACCCTGCAAAAAGAGTATTTCGTTACTTTTAGTATACTTTCAATATACCAGACATTGCAGAAAGAAAACAAGTTTCTGCATCATCGAACCACTTTATTTTATCAAACAGAGGAAAGAATCTAATTGCCAAACTTTTTCGTTCGCCTTCGTAAAGAGCTGCGGAATTTGCGTTGATAGCCTGTCTCTCTTCCTTTTGAAGATGCCACAGACGGGAAAACCAGCTCCACGGAAGCACCCAATGGCACAATAAAGCCGTGCTTCAGAAAATCCTCTGAAAGGCAGGGGTCCTTCAATATCGATGTCACATCTTGGACTGTAGGCGCCTATGGTTATTGCACTTCTACACTTTCACATTTGTCCGTCGGCGAGTTGTGGAAAGAAAAATGACTGTCATGTGCCGCACCTTATCGTTCCTTTTTTACTTCGGTAGGGTGGTTTGCTGGGCGAGTTGGTAAAGCATCTTAACGTGTGCAGCAGCGCAGAGCAAACTTTTTTACTTAATGCGAATCAAGTCAGCTGCAGAGCAAAGCTTGCTGCCTCGTCCAACGCTGTCATGTCATAACTGTCTCACATAACCATCATTGATTAAATTCTGGGGTTTTACGTGCTAAAACCATTATCTGATTATGAGACACGCATAGCCACCGTAAAGATAAACGGTGGTGCGTTTTTTGCAGCGCTATACTATGTTAGGACAATGGTGTGTCAAATGAGTAAAATACTTAGCGAGGTAATGTGCCTCTAACAAGTAAGCTCCCGTTGAGAGCTCTCGGCGCAGAAAAAGAAGAAGTTCTCCGAGGCGCTGGCCCTGTTATTTGCTGCTCGCCTTTTACTTCAGTTTTACTATTTGTTTACATTGTGCCTGGACTTCATTACTCAGGAATTGAGTGAGAAGAAGTGTAGCGACCTACGAGCCCATTGAAACCAGGTACGAAGCCTTCACTGCCTTCTCCGTCGGAGTATCTCCAACCGCTACGGCGGTAGGCAGCCGAGAACGGCGGCACGAGCCCTATGACCGCCAGCGTGTTTTGAGGCACATGAGTGCAACGCAGGAGCGCGTCCAAGATTCTGCCAACGCACATCATGCGAATGATATCATCAAGCGGGCACGGCTAGTCCTTGAACATCAAGGTGCTGATGGCCCGCCTCCGCTGACCATGGTGGAACCCAGCGAAGGTGAGAGAGCAAGAGACCTCGTCTTGAGGAAACTCACAATCAAGATAACGACAATACTTCAAACTATGACCTAAGCGATTATGAAGACATTGAGTGTGATGAAGCACCTTTCACATCTGTGTCCTACAAAAAGAAAAGAAGTGAAGGAATCCCAGTGGTGTTCCGACCGTCAGAAGATCGAAGGACACAATTTTTGGCAAGTGAATCCAAATCGAGTTTCCTCAGTAATTGTCTCGGCGGCAAAGGAAAAAGTTCAGACGTTCCGAGTAAACAGAGACGGCAGTATCTCAGTGTCTGTTACCTCAGTGGCATCGGCGAAAAACCTGCTTTTACTCCAGGAAGTAGCAGGACTAAAAGTTAAGCCCTACATACCGGCTTCGTACACTCGAAATGTCGGAAAGATTCATCACGTGCCACTTCAATACACTGAAGGACAACTGCTCGAGTTTTTGAAAGATTTTGGAGTAATATGAGTCCGTCGCCAAGCAAGATACTACCGTCTGGAAGATGGTACAGTTGAATCCCGCTCTTTATACAGTGTAATCCTTCACTTCAGAGATGACAAGCCTATGCCTCAGAGAATCCACTTGGGGTTCACCAGCCACCCGGTGGAAGAGTACCTAGTTCCTGCGTTGACGTGTTATAATTCTCAGAGGTTTGGACACCTGGCAAAAAACTGTCGCGGATCACGTCGATGTAAAATCTGCTCCGAGAACCATGAGCACACTGAATGAAAGTCTGTGCGACAGCCTAAATGTGCAAATTGTGCAGGTAACCATACGGCTTCCTTCTCGGGATGTCCACAGAATAAGGCCGCATCCATGCTACGCAAACATTAATTAATTCATGGGAAGCAACCACGACACAAGGAGCCTCTTCCGAATCTTGATGCAGTAAGCCCAGCGAAAAATTGCCAGTTTACAGCAACTGAACAAAAATCAAAACAACCATCGTATGCGTCGGAATTAAAGCAACCAGCTGGGCAAGGGTCCCAGAGACAGCGGAGTCATCATTCCGCTACCGCCACTGAAGACCACACATCACATCAATATCAGCGATCTAGCCTAGGACAACCTCAGCGATCCTCTCAGAACACCCCTCAACGACCCTCTCATAACACCCCTCAGCGATCACCGCAAACGGCGGCCGGAAGATCGACATTCCAGGATAACACCTCGTCACTCAGTGTTGGACAGACGATTCCACCCATGCTATTTGCTGCAATTCGAGCAATTGTCACAACTCTACCTAAGGCGAACAAGCTTCCAGAGGTAAATGCACTGTTGTCTATGGAGCCATTAATGAACCAGCTGTCCACATCAGTGCTACCGGATGGCAATCATGTATAGCCGTTACGAAAATATCGTAATATTTCAGTGGAACGCTAATAGCCTTCGATCCAAATCTGCTGATTTTCGCTAGCTAGTTGCACAATACAGCTTCCCTGTATTGTTCATACAAGAGGCTGGTGTACGTGATGATTTTCGTATTTCTAACTACATAATATATAAATCGTCTCGTTCATCGGGAAACAGTAGAAAAATGCTCTGCGTTCGAAAAGATTTGCCCTCTCACCTTATTCATTCAAGCAGTTCGGATTTTCCTGAATATGCTGCCTGCAAAGTATATCTCGCAAAAAAATGTATAACAATCGTAAGCATATACCTGCAAACATCGAGACGTATTACGACTGATAATTTGATAAATATTTTTAGCATCGCAAGATCAAATATTATCATATGTGGTGACTTTAACGCACACAACGTAACATGGGGGAGTAACCATGACTGTGATGCACGTGGGAATATCGTTTAATGCGCCGCGGAAATATGCAATCTGTCAGTACTGAATGATGGATCTGTGACATTTATGCGTGGATATCGCTAGGCCAGTTGTATAGACGTAACACTGTGCTCTAATGATCTTGTTACCGATGCTGGGTGGACAACAGACGCAGAAAAACGTGGAAGTGACCACTTCCCAATTCTTATATCACATCCACGATTAAAAAGCACTGCAAAACGAAGATACGTGGATATAACAAATTGGCAGCTTTTTCGTCAACACTTGCCCAGTCGAGTAGGTCGTGAAACTGACGTAGAGAAACTCACATCAGTGATACAAGAAACAATGAAATTGTGTACGAAACAAGTGCCCATTCCTGATGAATACACATCAATTGATGGAGAATATGAACATTTGAGAGCTATAAGAAGAAGAGCAGAAAGAGCTTACCACGGCAGGGGAATTATAGAAGCGTATAGAAATTCGCAGCAAGCCCACTCAGTCGTGCGAAGATGACTACAAGAATTAGGGGAAAAAAGACGGCGTGAATATTGCAATACGTTGTCTCCCCTGACGCCAGTTCCTCGAATATGGATGACTATTCGTGCATTAAGCAGCCCTGTTGTTCAAACACAACCATTTCGTGCTCTCTCAATAGCCAAGGATACTTCAGAATTAGTGATTGCTGAAGAATTCTGCAAGATTATAACTAGAACAAGCGTTTCTATTGCTTGTGCTGAGTTTCGATATTCAGTTAAAATGGCAAAACAAAAAGGTTTTGCGTGTTTTCAGTCACAGCATGTAGAATTAGACTATGAATTATCGATTATTGAGCTAAAATGTGCACTTTCGTCTTGTCTTGTAAGATAAAGACTGCTGCAGGTCCAGATTCTATTACATACAGTATGTTGCAAAACATGGGACTTAATGGTCGATTGGCACTTTTGGAGTTACTGAATGACTTGTGGAAAAAGGAGTATGTCCCTGACTCTTGGAAAACAGCACGTGTGACACCTATATTGAAGCCTGGTAAAACTCCTCTATCTCTTCAGTCTTTTCATCCTGTGAGCCTGACGAGCTGTTTATGCAAGGTCATGGAGAAAATGATTGACACTAGGCTGCAATGGTGATGTGAGCAAACAGAAGTACTTCCAGATCACATGACAGGACTTCGAAGGCGGCGATGCACCATGGATGCAATTTTGGATATCATCACCTATGTTGAACATGAACGAGTTGAGGGAAATCTCACAATAGCGGTTTTTTTAGACATTAAGCGAGCCTTCGACACTGTCAGTCATGCTCATATATTGTGTGGTCTGCTAGAACTGGGAGTCTCTGGAAGGGCGCTTACGGTGGATATCCAACTTCTTGAATGGCAGATCAATATTTATTCAATGAAGCGAAGGAAAAAGTTCCTCTCATAATCTTATTCAAGGAGTCCCAAAAGGCAGTGTCTTAAGCCAGTTTCTCTTTAATTCTGTAATGGCGGATTTACCACGGAGACTTCCACCTGAACTACACTACTCTATATATGCGGATGATGTTTGTATTTGGGCCTCTGGTTCATGTGCCAGCCTTGTTCAATCAACTTTGCAGGAAGGCCTAAACATTGTGGACGAATTCTTAAAAGAAAGAGGAATGGAGCTGTCTTACAGTAAGACGGCTGTGCTACCCTTTACCAGAGGATACCTAAAAGACTTTCAGCTGTGCCTTGCGGGACAACGTTTAGACATAGTAAAACAAACAAAAAATCCTGGGGGTTATACTAGACAGACAACTTTCTTGGAATGCTCACGTTAAAGCACTCGAAGAACAAATAAACTCAACAATAAATGTTCTTCGCCGCGTAGCAGGCACGACATGGGGAGGGTCGATTTCATCACTACTGAATGTACATAATGCACTATAAAGCAAAAAAAATAGCTTATCCTTCATCTGTTCTGCATGGAATTTCCCGTTCATCTGAACAGCGACTTCAACGATTAATAGCTAGGAGCCTTAGAGTATGCTTAGGTGTTCCTCGAGCAACCTCAAGTTCCTTAGTAATTTCAGAGGCACGTCATCCTCCATTCCCTATTATCAGGACGGTTGAAACCTGTCGACACTACTTTCGCGTTTCAGTGCAGCACAAAAGACACCCACTAGCAGTTACACTTACTGACAGAGACAGGGCGAACATCAATACTGTGATTCAGGTGCAAAAAAGTCTACTACCACATGACGAATTTTAGATCTCAGATATTTCCTACCCTCCATGGCGACTTGTCGCCCCAAAAATTGAACTTTCGGTTGACGGAATTATTCGCAAACGAGACATGTTTGTGCTAGCAGCCCAACAACTAGCGCTGTACCAGATATACTTTCGGTACCCTGGATTATATTCGAGCGTATAAAGCTGGTTCTTGTCAAATTCTTCTACAGCTGCCTTTGTCATTCCAGAATGGAACCGAATACAGACGTTTAAACTGTCTCACAGGACATCATCAACTACAGCTGAGCTTTTTGCAATATTGTCTTTGTTACGATACATAAATGCAACGCAAAAAGGGAACCAATGGTTCATCCTTTGTGACTCACTGGCAGCTTTGTCGTCACTTCGTGGCAGCATCAGCAATTCCGAAAACATGGCGTTAGTTTATGAGACACTAAAGGAACTCTCAAAAGCAAGTGAAAAAACTCGCACAATAGTGTTCCAATGGATACCTGGCCACTGCAATATCCCTGGGAATGTTGCAGCAGACAAGGCTGCTAGACAAGCGCATATTAATAACACCACATACGGTCTCCCTCTAACGCAAGGAGAATTGAGGCACATACTGAGACAGATTTCAGTCCCTGGTTGCAAAGCGACATTGTTTGATCAGAACTCGAAATCTTAAGATTTATTTCACATTGACCCTGCGCTTCAATTCAAAATCCCGTCCACATTGGATACAACCAGAGCCTTTGAAACACTCATTCATCGTCTGCGGCTCGGTAACGCGCACACAAAACATTTTCTACAAAAAATTTTAAGAGCTGATAGTCCGGAATGTGCTTGTGGCCACGCGGGTGAGATGTGCAGCATCTTCTGTTAGAATGTCCGCGACACGACACACACAGACAACGTTTAGCACGTGATTTAAGGACATTAGACCGCAGGCCCTTCAGCCTCAGAAAGATCTTAGGTCATTGGCCAACATCTTCGTTGCAAAGACGAGCGTTAATGGCCCTCCATAGATTTCTAGAAGCGAGCAATATTATCGGATACTATTAAAAAGAGTGTTTATCTGTGATAAACACACTTTCTGTTTTTTTTTTGTCTTAATTTAGTCAACTCAACACCTGGATTCATGTACCTTCATTTGAATTTGAATGTGATTTTAGTACAGTTACGTGACCGGACTTTATGTTTACTTTAGTGCACCTATGTGACTGAACTTTGTGTGCCGTTTTTCTGAGTTGATTTCAGTATCAGTGTGATATTAGTGTACTTATGTGACTGGACTTTGTGTTATTGTGATTTGGAGTCAATATTTAATTTTAATGGGTGTAGGTTATTTTTTCTTTCATATCTATATGTGAAAAGGAGTAGCCGGCGCCAATTAAAGGCGTCAACATCTCCTAACTACCATATAATAAAAAAAGAACTCCCGTTGAAATATCTTAAAAGTTATCTTAAGAAAGAGAACAAAACACTATGTAAATGTATTTCAGTTCCAGTATTAAATACTGTTTTTCAAAAGAATTTGTGAATTGTCAAACTACTAACAAAAGTGACTTATTTAAAATGCAATATTTTGAGCAAGGTACTTCCGATGTGCAATCCAGACATGTACAAGTCTGTATTGGTCTAATGTCGCCCTTCTGGCTTCGAACGGCTTTGTGATTTTTCAAACGAATTATTTTCGACAAATATCTGGTATAAACCATCGATAGTGATTGCCAGACTGCGTTAGGTTCATGGAAATTGGCTGGAATTACGCTGGCTGGAATCAGCACGCAGCCTTCCCTCGTGGCCCCCTCCCTTCCCTCCCACCTCATTCCTCATGCACTCTTTGACGACACCCTCACCACACCCCCTATATATGCTTTATATGGGATCAGCTAAGTTTTTTTATTACACAGCCTACGGGATCGGCCCACTTTAGTCGGCAAGAAACCGACCGAATAGACGCGCCATAACCTGGGGAGGAAGGCAAGAAAAGGTTCACTTTCATAAAAGGAATTATGCACTTGAAGGCGTATATGTGTTGCAATCAGAATATTTGGGTGCATTTTGTTGTTTCATTGCGCAATTCTGCAGAGAACAGAGCCGGTCTTAGGAACATCTTTAGGCAGCACGCATGGTTATATAGTATAAGCCGATTCGTTATAAAGGTGCTGTCGCGCGCAGCTAGAGGCGTGCGATTCTTCTTCCCCCCATCACCGCATTTCTCATCGCTCTGCTTCACAACCCCCCCTCGCCACATCCCCTGAATTTCTTTGCATCACCCTCAGCACATATCCCCTCCCACTCTTTCAAACCCAACGGTCCATTGATTGAAGGACGGGATCGTCTCAAAGAAGCTATACATATAACGTCTATATTGCGTTATAAATGTAACAATTCTAAATGATTACGCATGTGCTCAGAGACTAATATTGCCTTGCTGTGTTTAAGAAACTATGAGTGCCCGGAAATTTAGAACTAGAAAGCGTAATAAATGCAAACGCAGAAGAACATCACAAGAACGTTTGAAGCCACAAGCGCGAAGATGAGACAAATCCATGTACTCACTGTCATTCCCATTGAAGTTGAACTATCGCAGCGCCAGAGGTCCCTCTAGTAATTTCTCTAGAATACTCTATGCCTGGCATGAGCCAAAGAATGCATCGCATTAAAATACAAGCCCAGAATAATTTCTGGAAAAAATCCCGGCACTGAATTCCGGAAACGTGTTTCACCTATACCCGAGGACAGATATGGCTTCGATTGCTTCCCTAATAAATTTAACGTTTGTGTCAATTAATTGGTAAAATGCACAAGAGAGCTTAATACTCAACGATACACTGCGTCTCTGATGGTCTTCCTTTAATATAAGCATAGTTGGCAGATCTCAGTGGCACAACATTCGTTTCATGATCGCTATGAGAAAGAAAAAAGAACGGACAGATCTAACAAGAGGCGAGTATATTAACACTTGCGAGGTCCTTCGTCCCCTGTTACTTTCAAAGGGACAAGACGAAAAAGCAGGCATCGTGAATGTGTGACACGTGCGCTCGGCGAGCTGGGCGTGGAGCGCTAGGTATGCGTGGCGTGCTTCCGGCCAGCAGAGCCGCTGAGACGAGCAGTGTCATCCGTGAAAGGAATGGCCGCTGGGGAGGGCCCTCATTAATGGCGCCTCCAGCGCGGAGCCGGACAAAAGCCGCCGCCTCCGCACCCCTTCTTCTGGCAGCTTCGCCAACGCCGGGAGCGTGCGGCACCTGGACGCGCCGGGGGTCGTCATCAGGCGGCCCTGGAGACGGGCGTGCAAGGCCGTCCTTGCACGATTCTCGGCCCGTTCGGCTTGGCTGATGCCCCGAGACGGTCCTTCTTTCCTGGCCGAAAAGCAAAAGAACCGCGGTCTCGTGGGTGCCACCCGACAGTGCCGAGAGACGCCATCACGCTATGAGGACGGCTCTGTTGCTCTGCCTGCTCACCGCGGTGGACCGGCGCCAGAGCAGGGCGCACCATCAACCCGCGCTGCCGCCGCCGCCGCCGCCGCCGCGCACTGACTGCCACCACCAGTACTGGCTGTACCAGCCAGCGTCCGCTGTGGGTGGCTTCCAGTACCCTCACTCGGGACACCATGGCTACCACCAGCCTCACGGCTACCCATACGCGCCCGGCTATCAGCAGGGCTACCCCGACGGCCGCTACCCAGTCATGCCACTGCCTCCACCCCCACCTCCACCGCCGCCCCCTCCGTCGCTGCCCTATCCAGGACCCTGGGTCCCATCATACCCGAGGCAACCGGCACCGAAAAATTTGGACCCATTCCCGGGCAAATTTCTTGGCATGGGCACGGTGCGTTACCTGAACGGAGGACGCGACGTCGAGCTAGTCTGCGACCTACACGGAGATCAGCTGGTTTCGGTAAAGACGCTTGCTCTTCGATTGCACTTTCACCCCTAACAAACGCTTCACAATTGTTGAAGTGATTATATTTTTATTTGTTGTCGTACCACAAAACTACACACCGTTTATGGTGGACGTGGTATTAAGGATACGAGGGGAGGGAGGGGGGAGTTAGAGCGACTACTAATGCCCGATAACGAACCCGCGACCTTTCGCTACACAACAGAATGCCACAAGCGCTC
Source organism: Dermacentor silvarum (assembly GCF_013339745.2). NCBI lineage: Eukaryota > Metazoa > Arthropoda > Arachnida > Ixodida > Ixodidae > Dermacentor > Dermacentor silvarum. Next base: position 66,203,624 of record NC_051154.1, on the reverse strand, counting down.
CGCAAACACAGCGGGTAATCGAATACCCTAAGGAAAGATTTTTTTCCTTATTTTTTTCATTGTACTTTTCCTGCCTTCCTACTGTGTTGCGTGCACGTCTGATTGAATCGTAAATATTCTCATACAATGGAGGATACTGACGCCGGCCCAACAACTTTTGTTTTTCTGCTATTTAATAGTCGGGCCCGATTTTACGTAATTTCAAACTAAGGCATTCGTAGCTTACAAGGATTGTGCTGCATATGTATTTTTCCATTTCTTGTCTCTCTCTTCTTTTTTTTTCTTTTTTTTTCTTTTCTTTTTTAGTACTTTGACCAGACTGGGTCTGGCTGTTAGGAGTAACTGTTAAAACAGCGCCTCGCCGGCTTGTGAACTGCAACCCGGCCAAAGACTGATGACTTTAACCGAGCATCATTGCTGAGCCTATCAATCTTGCATACGTTCTTGCCAGTAATAGTAAGCAGATCGTCGTCGGATGATGCACTGTCCATCGGCCGCATAATTTATTGCTTGACGGCGAAAGCTGCCTGAATGACGACAGGACTTTTAAATGTCATCACCGAGGAGCTGAAGCACGCTATTTCATCCGGTCGCCCCGAGCAAGCAAACACGGGTGCGCATTTGTGCCACATGTCCAAGCAACGCTGCAGTTGTGCAAATAAATAATGGGAGTGTCGTTATAGAGTATACAAACCACAGCAAACTCGAATACGATACCTATTTACCATAGAGAACAAGACTAATTCTACGAGTGCTATCGATGCAAAATATATTGCTTATGCCGAACTCAACATTCCTTAAAACAAACCAGAGGCACTTTATAACCACCAACCAAAAAGTACCTTCTTTCGCTCCTCCTACAGCATTCACATTATCAGCGATGCTCAAGCAAGGCAGGTAACTTTAGTCTTCACCTACAATGCGGCTAACCTGATCATCCTTTTTGCGAATTAAGTCACGTGAGTTTGCACATAAGAACAAGTGGGCCATCGCGACTGCAGCTGTAGAAAGCTATTTGTAATATTTCGTTGTCATTTATAACTTGTCAATTATGTGAAACTAGTAAACGCTACTCACATTTCGCTATATCTGCGCTTGATTTTAAAGAGCGCAATAAATAGAGGCAAATATAGAAGAGGAAGGGAGATTGGGGGGGGGGGGGGGGGGGGAAGACCTGAGCGCTTAAACACACAAATAAAATACACTGCATGTTTTGAGCGATTAGTAGGACATTTTTCGGGACGTACACGCGTATCAGGACGTACACGCGTATCATGAACTATCAACAAACATTCATTATACGCGGGTACGGTTACTTCTAAATAATTGAGCTGTTACCAAATTAATTTTCGTGCAACCAGCGGTTCGTTATAAGAAGGTTTGAGTGTCATGTAAATCAGAGGTTTATAACAACCCAATAATGATTCGGCGCTTGCATTATATATATTTGTTTGCATATAGCTACTTATAGTATGTAGATGTTGATATGACAGCGTGCTCGGGGTTTTAATGATTAGGAACAGTTGTTCGTAGTATCAAGATGCGGTGAATACAGTATAAGTGGCCTCCAAGAAAAGCGTTTCGAGCGTCGTTTTGGCCCCCAGACGTTAAGAAAACATCAATGAATGCAGGTCATATTCAACCCCATTAAGGATGTCAATATTTGGGTTAGCTGGGGTTATCATTATTTAAGCGGAAGCAGATCATGTTTTCGTCTCTCCGCCGGCATGCACGGATCAAAGCTGTCCTCAAGAGGAGGATGCTGAGTGTTGCATAATGATGAAATATTTCACTTGATTAGCGCCATATGTGTTGCAGGTTGCCTCTATTTCGTGCGGTTGCACTATGAGCCTTCACTAATTTTACGCACAGCATAAGTTCCCATGGAGTGCAAGAGAGCCATAAAAAGGCCGTTTCAGTCATAAGTGCATGCGTCTGAGGCAACCGCAACGCTTTGCAACACGTGGCGTGGACCGACATTTCTGCGTTTTCCCCTTTCCAGAGGAAATAAGTGGTATAAACTAAAGTTCCTATATCGTAAAAGTGCTGCCATCTACTCTCTCCTCCGCCGTCTCCTCTCACAAAACACTTTTTTTTTTTCTTTTCGCTTGCGAAAGCAAGTCGACGGTGCCGCCCCTCGAAAGCCCCCGTTGAACTTGAAGCTTTCAGGCCGGGCGCGCGCCGCCGCCGCCGCCAGCGGCTGCGCAGAGTGACTTTCGACATGACTCTGAGACGTTATATATATATATATATATATATATATATATATATATATATATATATATATATAAAGAAGTGAAAGCGCGCGCTATCATCGTCCAATCGGAGATACAGGAGAGAGAGAAGCGGCGTTGTTGAAAGGATGGCGGTACTTTTCCGAAGGTATAGGGACTTAAGGTGTTTTATTTTCCTTTTTTTTTAGACAAAACAGATATTTTATATAAAAATTTACCGCCCTTCCACTACTGTGAAGAGGGGGTGCAAGCGAAGCTTTTGTCGACTCGTTTGTGGCACGAGCGCGTGCCGAGCACGAGCACGAGTGCAAACCGAGGGGCGCCAACGAGCGAGCTGCGGAAGACTTCCACTCCGTGTAGATGGTTAACTAGCGAAGCTGGAACGTGCGGCCCCGGTCTTTATCATTAGGTTAATTCCGAGGGTTCATTAAAGTTTCGCTCAATTGTGAGGTAACGCACACGTTCGGCTGCGACGGAGAGAACGACGCCACTGACGGTATGCCCGCAGTCCGCCGTTGTCGCTTGCGTTCGATGTCTCGAGTTTGCTCGGCGGCGTGGTTAGCAGCTTTCGCCCGCCATTGCCGCTTGCGATTCTTCGAAACTAAATTGCTTGAATAGTAAATATGTCCGTTACGTAAGGCAATGAATGGCTCATACCCCTTAAGCAATGGCTCATATATACCCCCTTCAACGCGGCCTCCCGATTACGACGACAGAAGTGAAATTCTAGAGAGAGAGAAGAACTTTATTTCCGGCAGATTGCTGGGCTGGGTTCCCACCTAAGAGCAAGCGGAGAGACCGTGTCTCCCGGCAGCTTCCTCGGCCTGCTGGATAGCCCACAGTTGCTGGTCCAGGCCTGAACTGAGCAGCGAAGTCCCCCAACGCGCCCGAAGGCCCTCATTGGAGGCCACGACCCCAATATTGCTGATTAATGCTGGACATGCCCATAGGATGTGATCTAGTGTGGCTCTGGTGTTACAATACTGGCATAGATTGGTTGTATATAAATTCTACGCTGGAATGATTAGCGGCAATGCAGCCAGCTGCGGAAGCAGACGAGGACGACGAACGCGGGAGCAGTGGCACGAGCGCGTGCCGAGCACGAGCACGAGCCAACGAGCCAGCTGCGCGGAAGAAGACGACGACGCTCGAGCAGCTCTGAGAGCATCTGGTTTTTTCGGCGTTACATCGCCGGCGCAGGCTAGCGTATACAAGCTTCGCCTAAAAAGACTATAAGCGCAGCCAACGTAGCGTTCTTGCAGACGAATTCCTGGGGAGGCGGACATACTTTGCCGCTAATAACGTGAGCTTCGCAAGACTTGATAACAAAAATGTATGAATTAGCTTTTTTATTAGTGCTTAAGGGCAGTTGTTTAAATGGCTAATTTGAAGGCCGTCACATTTTAATGCACCCTCATTTTTTTATCTTTAATGTCGCACCTAATTTCAAATATTTATCATGGAATTTCAACGGTAAAGCCCGGCAATATCGAAACCGAGCGCCGCGGGAGCGCAGAAAAGGCGGCCCTGCTATCATATCAGACCGAAACGCCGCGTAACGACAAGCACGAGGAAGTTGGAAACCGAACGTCTCGGCCAGTCGCGGGAGCTACTGATACGGCACGTTTTCCCTGACAAGCATGTGCGGCTGTGTGCCGTGTCTGGATTAACCACGGCGTGCTATCATTCGAACTTCACCCCACACTTCTTCACGGGGCGTTGCCCTCTGACGTGCAGCGGGACGCGCTGTCTCCATATTGCCTCGACTGGCCTTTGGAGTTCGAGGATGAATATATCGAATTCAGTGCGATTTTCAAGATATTTAAAAAATGGGTGTGCATTAAAATGTGACTGCCTCCAAATTACCCATTAAAACAACTGCCTCCAAGGCACTCATATAAGGTTAATTATTTCTTGTTAATTAGTCTTCTCAAGTTCACGTTATTAGAGACAAAGTGCGTCCGCCTCGTCTAGGAACTCGTCTGCGAAAACGCCACGTTCGCTGCGCTTATAGCCCTTTTATAAACAATCTGTATTGCCTAAAAAAGAAAACACCCTATATATGTACTTACGCTGCACGGGGCAGCATGATGTAATGGTCTATCTGGCCTGTTACTCAAGGCCACGACACGCCTTCGCGCCAGAGCCTTCTGTTAACTTGCACTTGGTTGATTGGTAATAACTTTGTTGAATTGTCCTGCAGGTTTTTGGCGACCCGGGCTCAGGTCTCCCACGACGGGACGTCGTTGCAGTTCAGTTGAATTATATTTCCAGCTAATTGCGCACTCTGCGTGATGGAAGCAGGGCGATTTATGGCCGAAACTATTCCTCCACGCGAGCTCCACGTCTAGAGAAGAGCGAACTACGTTAATGAAAATAGAGGCTTTATGAAAGTCATGCCAACGTAATCTACCATGGATGGTGTAGCTATAGATATATGTAGGAATTAAGGAATTAAGTGACTGCGGCAAAGGGAGACCGCGCCTCTTTTGGCAAATTTTTAGCCAGAGTGTTGTCGGGCCTTTCTCGTCCGGATAGTGGCGGCCTGCGTTATGTATATATCTTTGTATCGAGCACGCACCTGCATGGCATGGTACGCCATGCATGCCCATGCGCTCGCGGGCCCGCCACGACGATCTGTATAGGAGGAATGGGCACATCTCGCTGTTCGCAGAACGTGGTGTGGGTGAAGGCGACGCTTCCGCGGGGCCAGCCACCGGTCGCATGGCGTCCTCCACTGCCCAGCTGCGGGCCGTGCTACTGCCCCGTGCAGTATGGCTGTGTCTACCAGCCTCTGGACCTGGCCGACCGGAAATTCTTCGCCGACTCGAGAGGACACCACGCCTCGCTGCACATCTACGGGGTGTCGCCGGCAGACTACGGTGTCTACCGCTGCAGCGCTACCAGCTCGCCTACCGGGTCCGCTGCGGCCAACACCGAGACGGTCTACCAAATCGTCCACTTCACCGGCTAGAAAGCCGCTGTCGGCGCACCGCAGTGACGCAGAAATCGAATGCATCGCCGCCCATGTGCATACGCGCGGCGTGCAGCCGCGAATGCGAATTAATTCGGAGACTCTGCGTGGTAGTCATTTGTGTGCGTTGCTTGGCTGATTAGCTAATAGCAGGCTTCAATAACCGCTTATAAGGTGCATGTAGCTTTTGTTTTTAATTAAGGATGGAACAGTAGTTCGCGTGTACTACTATAGGCACTTACCGCTGGATCGTATACCGCCCGTCCGTCCGCGATGGGATTAAGATCGGGCGGTGATATTTCGCAGCGGCGGAAAAAAAGGGGGAAGAAAGTACTAGCTGTTCTTACACGTTTTTATTACGCTGAAAACGGGTAAATCTTCGACCACATTACACATCGCTAAGAAATTGAGCAAGAATACCGTAACCTGGCAAAGAGGAGATAGAAGAGGAGGAGAACCGTGTTGGCCGTGTTGCGTGGTGGTCGGGAGTATACCCCGCACCTCTACCAAAAACTGTTACTGATGATCGATGTTTATTCACAGGTGAAGACTAGGATGAATGAGAGGTCGCCACGATGTCGCCACCGAAATGTGTGGCTGCTGCTGAGTTCTTCGTTCTCCTCCTCTTCTATCTCCTCTTTGCCGCGTTACAATACTTTCAGGTGGGAGTGCCCACACGGGAGCCTCGTTCGAAGTCTTTTCGTCACAATCGAAAACATCTTTGTTCTTTATCTATCTGTATCTCTCTCTCTCTCTCTCTCTCTCTCCCTTTTAAATGTGACCGGTGTTTAACATGTTATTGTGTTTCAAACCATAAACTCTCGATTTCAAAAAGCGTTTTGCGTACATAACTGCGCGAAAGCAGAACCACCCGGTCTTTGCAGAGGCATATCTGCGGGTTGTGGAATGCAGGCGTGAAACGGACCGCTCGCAGTTGCAGTCGTGCGATTTGACCTTTAGTTTTCTCAGCAGTTTATCCTTCAATGTCTTGATTCTTGAGAAACTTGGGGAGTGCCGAATCAGCAGCATGGGTTTAGCAGAGCAACTCAAGGCACTTTCACATACCTGTAGTTTGATGGTCGTGTGAGCCAGCACTATACCGTGCGTCCCACGTAACTTGAGTCAAACATTAAAAATATGCAAACTCCACGTAGCTGGACAGAACCAAAGTAATGTTGTTTGCCGTCGCTTGGAGATACTAAGATTATTTTTTTCATTCCGCCTAATTACATAATTAGTCTTAATTAATTATTCAACGTCTCAAATATTATAATAAGACGAAAAGTGCCAATGAGAAATTTGTAGACCAACATGGAAAACTCCCGATACAGCTTTCTGTTGCTCAATACGTGCTACATAAACGTGTTTTTCCGAGCATGAGAGAGCCCGCGAATACGCGCTAAATTGCCGCGCGACTGGCCGCTCGAGGCACTTTGCGTGTATTCGCGTGGTTCTTTCATGCTTGGAAAAACACTTTGGTTTTGGCACGTAACACACCAAAATTTAATTTTTGATCTGGTGCGATTTTGATGCGACATGCTACAACAGGACATGCTCAATGGGTTTTGCATAATTTACAGGTGCTATGAACGAATCGCGATCGTCGGAAAAATTTGTCGTATGACTTCATATTGTCACGTAGCAGTGACAGTGAAGAAAACAGTCGTAACACTGTGTATGACGAAACTGGTTGTTTATTGGGCGAACCTGTGCCCACAAAAGCAAGCTACACTCAAAGCACAACGATAGCGGCGAACACAGTCGGCGATCGTCGAAAATCTGATCAGCGGCGAAACGCGTCGGCTTTTATACCTGAGTCATCGAAAGTTCCAGGATAATCCCTGGTACGCGCGTGTCTTCCAGAAAGTTCTAGACAATTCGCGTCGCTCATACAATCAGATAACATAAGCGTCGGTGAAAAGAGGCAACGGAAAGAAGCATCGATAACGTTCTAGAAACTTCCGATACAGGCGCGTCCTGCGCCGAGCGATAACGTTTAACATTTCTTAGCCGGTGGAAACCGGCCATCGGCGAAAGATAAACATGTATACGTGTCAATATTATGAGGCAGCCTGATCTAGCTTCAAACAGTGCGGCACTGCCGCTTTAAATGTCATTAATGTCATGTTTTAAAAGACATTTCATTTGTGAATTCATTCTTTGTCTTTCCATGCAGTTCCATAGGTTGCTTCTCTTCTCAATTGAATTGAACCGAATCTGAATTTTTTTCCGGACAATATGGATTAAATACAATTGTCTAGGGAACCAGAAAAAAGGCAATGAAATGCCTAATAACCACCCTTCAACCCAAATTTTCCTTGACACAGTGCTCGATATGCACCGCAGCAAGGTAGTACGAAGAAACAAAAGAGCGTTTTTAGTGCCTAACAAGATAAGAAATCAAAACTATAAAATTTATAACCGAGCATTTTGAGAACAGCGATTTGGAAAACGAGTATTGGTACATATGATAGTATGTGCAGACGAAGTGCATAGCGGAAGCATAGCGGAAATTTTGAATTGTGTTATGTTTCATATCAAGTAAGGCCATCTCGATCGATTTTTAATTTTATTTCATGTGTGTGTGTGTCTTTTGGAAACCGCAATGGCGTTTTATGGCCGTGTTGTTTGCTCGAAAGAAATTTGAAAGTAGTGTATTCATTAGCTTCTTCTATCACTTTTGAATGGAATGGCAAAAATAGACAGACCTATAGCTATATATAGGTATTGACGTCATTTTTATCACCACCCTTGAAAATGACAGATACCCGTACAACCTTCAATTGATCAAGGATTGTGCCAGAATTAAGTATCGAGTTGCGTATATGCGAGAGCGGCCTAATAATAGTGTGGACCTAGCTTATTCAGACGAGTTCAATGTAGCGCAGCTTGCACATGGACACACCGGAGGAATAGGACACATATCTACAAAGCGCTAACTTCCAACAACGCTTTGCTTGGACACACACGCCTTGAATGAGCTACTCAGCGAGCAAACTAACAAACACAAATCGATGGTTTTCTTAGCCTTCATTGTCGCAAGTGCTGTGTTCCTCGATGTTAAGATACGGTTATCTTAGGAAAAAAGCCAGTGTGAATTGACCAAAGCGCCTAATCATTTTATGTGCCTTCATGATGCGTGCGTTAGCAAGACGTCATTGTCCCGGTCAAAGAAAGAAATAGATTTTTATTGCGATTATATGGACACTCCAAGCTGATTTCTGCCGTCGTCGTCGCCGTCGCCGTAAGGTTCCGTATGAAGTCCATGGGCGATAAAATTGTCGCCGCGCGCCGTATGCTGTAGTGAAAGCGCACGAGGGACGCGCGCTTTCACGGTGAACGAACGCACGGCGGAGAGCAAACGCGACGTCTTTCGTTGTGCGAAAGGCCGTGGGGGGATGGGAGGGCGGGAGGGGAGGCGACGTTTAACTGCGGCACCAAACGCGTATCTTGCGACCGGGCGCAAGGGGAACTGGCGACTGAATCTCCCACACGAAAGCAGGAAAGCGAGAAGGCAGCGCGGGAGGGAGGGTGTGCGGCTTCTACTCTGCCAGCAACTGCATACTTGTACTTTGCGCGGCTGTGGGCTGTCGCGCGCACCGCATCTTGAAAGCGATCTCCACACGGATCCTACCTTTGTATGCGCTGTGCTTTCGCCACTCAGTTTCCGTTGAAGCGATAGACCGCACGAACCTTCGGTCGCTGCTGCAACCGCGCCAGCGTTTTGACAGTGGTTGTCTGCGGTCATCGAGTGTGATCTATTCATGTTTGCTTGTGCGCGCTGACACCATGCTTGTTATGTGTCCAAGTTTATGCAGCCGATAACACTACTATCCTTACTCCGTATAGCTCTGTACTAAAATTGATGCTTCGGCTTTCGGGCGATACTGCGACTTTTTTTACGCATGCGTTAGAAGTACACCGCAATAATAGTGACATTGTTTGCAATGTGCACTTATTATTAACGTTTGTTTGTTATCCCTAAGTCTGAATACGTGTTCCGTGATGTGACGACCACCTGTGATTGCGCGGGGAACGCTGTTATGGGTGTGCGCACACATCACTTGTTCTTCCGTTTCTTTTCCATTTCCTTCTTTCTTTTCTGCTCCCTTCCCCTCCCCCAGTGTCGGGTAGCAAACAAGGTGCAACCTGGTCGACTCCCTGCCTTTCTTTTCTTTCTCTCTGTGACGTCACGTGTGGGATGTACAGTCGAGTCAAAAGTTTACAGATTACGGAACCTGAGAAAAGGCTGAATAAAGATGTTTATTCTCTCTCTCCACAGCCTGAGCACGCAGCCTAGTATTTGGATGTCCACCCTGTACTATAGTATATATGCAAACAACATAGCATTGTTTTACTGACTATGGTCACGAACTGGTCGGCAATTCAACGTTTCTCAGATCGCACGGTCCGGACAACTTTTAAAGCCGACTGTGCGAGTGTCGCTGTTTATCAGAAATAAAACATTTTTGAAAGTTACGCTGTGTATGTGCTCTGTAGCACCGGTAGAATGCAATGATTGAACACTTTTTTTTTTCAACGACAGTGGTAAGCTCTCAGTCAGGATTTGACAATGCCTGCCGCATGCACTCCAACCCAATTTTATTCTTCTGTAAATTTCTTTCTCATGATCAGGATCCCCTGTGAGTAATTGACCTAGATAAACGTACTCATTTACAGACTCTAGAGGCTGACTGGCGATCCCGAATTCTTGTTCCCTTGCCAGGCAATTGAACATTACCTTTGTCTGCTGCATAATAATCTTCAACTCCACTCTTACACTTTCTCGGTTAAGGTCCTCAATCCTTTGTTGTAATTCGTCCCAATTGTTGCTGAACAGGACAATGTCATCTGCAGACCGAAGGTTGCTGAGATATTCGCCGTTGATCCTGACTCCCAAGCCTTCCCAGTCTATGAGCTTGAATACTTCTTCTAAGCATGCAGTGAATGGCATTGGAGAGATTATGTCTTCTTGCCTGACCCCTTTCTTGATAGGTAACTTTCTACTTTTCTTGCGCAAAACCAATGCAGCTATGGAATCTTTGTAGATATTTCTCAAAATATTCACGTGTGCCTCCTAGAGCACTGCACGGGCCCGGGCCGTCCGAAGCGTTTGTCGGCGGGCTCGGGCCGGGCCCGGGCTTAAAGCCGCGGGCCCGGGCCGGGCTTGAGGCCGCAGGCCCGGGCCGGACTCGGGCTTGAAGCCACGGGCCCGGGCCAGACTGGGGCCCGCTCATTGAAGGGCCTATGTAGGCCTTCGAGCACACGCGACCGTTGTGCATTGCATGGTTCAGTACATGCTGTGCCAAGCTGAAGTGACACGTGCAAGGTGACTGGCATCATCATCATCAGCCTATATTTATGTCCACTGCAGGACGAAGGCCTCTCCCTGCGATCTCCAATTAACCCTGTCTTACGCTAGCTGATTCCAACTTGCATCACCCCACCTAGTTTTCTGCCGTCCTCGACTGCGCTTCCCTTCTCTTGGTATCCATTCTCTAGCTCTAATGGTCCATCGGTTATCCATTCTACGCATTACATGGCCGGCCCAGCTCCATTTTTTCCGCTTAATGTCAACTAGAATATCGGTTATCCCCGTTTGTTCTCAGATCCACATCGCTCTCTTGACTGTATATCTTATCACATGACTATATCTTATCAAAGAAAATAGTAAAACAGATGAAGTTCTCATTTTTAACATCGGAGCTGTTTCAGCCGGGCCTAATGTGTCCGCTGAATCCAAAAATGTGGGCCGATCCTGGCAGCAGTACAGAAAGGGTCCAAGCGCAATGGCACATACACCTGTGAACTAGCGAAGCTGAGCCTGGATAAGTCTAGCTAAGAATGGTGGGGACTAATTGCCTATCGATAGGCAAATGATAGCCAATCAATAGCTAGTCGATAATCGATCAATATTCAATAAATTCCAGAAAATGCTGGGGATGACTTGGTAGTGCCTAGCATAGCCCAAATACGTGGCCAATACCTTACGATAGCCAATCGACAGCCAATCAATAGCTAATCGATAATGATCAATAATCAATAAATTCGGATAACTTGGTAGTGCTTAGCCTATCCCAATTACGTGGCCAATATCTTGCAATAGACAATCGATAGCCAATCAATAGCTAATCGATAATCAATCAATAATAAATAAATTCCGGGAAATTCTGGGGATGACTTGGTAGTGCTTAGTCTAGCCCAAAAGCCAGGACTAGCTAGGTGCCCATCATCTCCGCTGTCTCTTCAGCATTGCGCCGCCAGTGCAAGCTACGCTAATTTTTTTTCCTTCTCCGCAAAAACGAACATTGTTTCCGCGTAAGGAAAAATAAATTATGCAAAGAACCACTCCTCAAACCATTTCCATGTTACCGGTTTTGCGATCGCACTATTACCAGTGTCGATACTATGGCATTATTTTAGCGCTAAGGCCAGTTACTTTTGTGCTTCAATGCATAAAACAGTGTTTTCCTCAAAAAGTTCACTGGAACGCCCATGCATTTCGTCGGACACTTTGAAAATTAATATCTCGAAACTGGTTCAGTCCTGAGAATTTGTTCCAAGTGGATACGCCTTGCGAACTCAGCGGCTATAATTCGTAGATTGAAAGATGTGCCGTAAAATCATTAATTAAAAAGTTAATTCACGTAATTATGTTAAATATTCAATTAGGCGGTTTGACCATCCATTAGGCCATCCATGTCAGAATTAGCTTGGAACTACATAAAACAATTAACCTCTTTAGAGCGTCGTCGCATTAATGTCAACACAAGAAATCCTGAGATATGGTCAATTCCATACTTCAGAACACTCTATAAGCATCAGTCGTTAATACATTACCTACCATTCACTTTGTACAGATACAAAAATGACGGTAATTTCAGTAAGAAAGAACTCAGCTGACACTTTGGTCGCTTGTAATGTATCTGATGGGATTATTATTCTGCCTTTGTGTATGGTTCTGAGTATATAATGTAAATCCTGTTTCGTTTTCTTAGCAAATGCTGATCTTGTAAAATTCAGTCTCATGCTATGTTGTATAGCTGGTGTTGCGTTGTTTTGTATAGCTAGTATTGTTATTGTAGCGTTGTTAAGGATGCATTCTGTTAAAACTTTTTTCGATTCTGTGAAATCGCCGTGACGCAAATATTCTTTGTCTTTCCGTTCATATAGCTATTTCGTCTATGAGGAATTCCAGCGACAGCTGGAAATATATGTGAATTATTGTGCATGTGTGCACACTGTTTGCTGTACTATTATTGCCTTGCCTGGTCTTATGGGTCACGTCAAGCTACATATGCAGCTTTTAGTCCAAAATAACCGTCCAGCATGCAAACTGGACAATAAATTGATTTGGTTTGATTGATTTCGTCGGACACTTTGAAAATTATCGCGAAACTGGTTTAGTCCTGAGAATTCGTTCCAAGTGGATACGCCTTGCGAACTCGGCGGCTATAATTCGTAGATTGAAAGATGTGCGATAAAATAATTAATTAAAACGTTAATTAGCGTAATTATGGTAATTCTTCAATTAGGCGTTTTGATTTCTCGTCGAAGTAATGGCCGCCTCATCGAGTAGTTTAGATCAAGGATTATAATTGCGCTATCTGCCACAGGCAATCTTTAAAAATTTGGTTCAGCTAAAATGAAACGCCCTGTATATTTGCATGCTAAATGACATCTTCGAGCGATATCGTACAAATCAAGGAAAGTGCATGCGTACCACCAGAAAAATAGTAGCACAGGCAATGGGCCGGATTACTGATGTTCCCATGGGATAAACAAAGATTTCGGCCTTTTATTGCGTATATACTGCAGCTGATTAAACCTCGAGAAGGTGAGGCTGACAGATACGGTACAATCTGTCAGTAAAAAAAAAAAAAAGAATTTTTTTCTTACAGGCCGGGCCTGGTCATGCACACGCGGGCCCTAGCTAAGCTTAGTAATGAACGCCCGGGCCCGGGCTCAGTAACACGGGCCCGGGTCGGGCCCGGGCTGGTCTCGGTCATGTACGCCCGTGGGCTCGGGCCTCGTAAAGCGGGCCCGGGCCGGGCTCGGGCCGAAAAATCAGGCCCGTGCAGTGCTCTACACTGCCTCCCGTACTCCTTGATTACGCAATGCCTCTATGACTGCTGGTATCTCACTGAATCAAATACTTTTTCATAATTTATGAAAGCCATATAGAGAGGTCTATTGTACTCCGCTTGTGCTAACATATGGGGCAGAAACTTGGAGGTCAACAAAGAAGCCCGAGAACAAGTTAAGGACCACACAAAGAGCAATGGAACGAAAAATGTTAAGCCTAACGTTAAGAGACACGAAGAGAGCGATGTTCATCAGAGAGCAAACTGGGATAACCGATATTCTAATGGACATTAAGAGAAAAAAAAAGGGAGCGGGGCAGGCCATGTAATGCGTAGGATGGATAACCGGTGGACCATATAGAGAAGGGAAGCACAGTCGAGGACGGAAGTAAACTAGCTAGGCGGGGTGATGAAGTTAGGAAATTTACAGGCTTAAGTTGGAATCAGCTAGCGCAAGACAGGAGTGATTGGAGGTCACAGGGAGAGGCCTTCGTCCTGTAATGGACATAAAAATAGGCTGATGATGCTGATGATGATGATGATGATGTGCTCTGTTCCTCTTTTGTTTCCGTGTGCTAGTAGCGCTACAGTGATCGACATACCGACAATCCCAGATCACAACCTTGATCCACGGCCTTAGTGGGCCGCGGTTTCATTTAACATGCGATGTTATTGTTTAATCTTAGCAGTAGAGTATGCATTTGTGATGCTGCCATAAAAGACTGATCCGACGCTACCAGAGATGTTTCAAGTGCAACTACTACTACTGAGGACCGTAGCCGTTGAAACACCAGCTAAGTAAGGCGCCTGAGCATGGTACATCCTCGATTATGAACTCTGAAATATCTAGCCTCTCGTTACCATAAGCTCGGTAACACATTTTCATGTTTTCCTTTTATATTTAGAAATACTGGCTATCTTATTTTAATCCTATAAATTATGTGTGTGTTTAATATTGGAACACAATTTGTTTCTTATTTTTGTATATTCGATAGACAGATTTAAAAAATAAATAAATTAAGCAAACAACTTTTCAGATGGAAAGCGTTTCTACGCGGTTTCTTTGGTTTCCCATGGTTCCTAAGGTCACTGAGAGGCAACGCTGTATTATGAAGCTATATAATAGTTCCTAAAACCATGGTGTAAAAAGTTCACCGACGATTACGATACTCCCTAATGCCAAATTTGAGCGCAGCTCTATATGTGTTTTCATTTCGCGATATATTGGCTGGCGCGGCCAATCTGTCTCGCGCGGCGCGTTGCAAACGGAGCGAAGTGTGGCGCGACGGCCTCGCTAATCGGGAGATCGCGAGAGGCAGCGCGTGGATGACGCGTGGGCGTGATTTACAGCAGCCGCCACAGACAGACCTTCGCTCATGCAGCGCTTTGTTTTGACGCGCTCGCCGCATGCCTTATCGATGGTGTAATCGGTGACTGCAGACTACGCGCGCTACTCTGACGCCATCTCGTAGCGATCGTCGCCGCAGAACACGTCTTGCGCGGCACTCCGCTTTTCTCCTCACCGTCTAACCATACTCTCCTCCTCCGCACCTCCTTCCTCCGCGTTCCTACTCACGCTTTCTTCGCTCTCGCCGTCTTTCATATCCCGCTCCACGTGCACTCTTTCATCTTTCGCTGTGCTCGTTCGCTCGTGGGCAAGTGATCACTTAAAAGTTATTTCTGATATTTTCTATATTTCTATTTTCTATATTGCTGAAGTTTTTACGAACAAGAGTCCGTCGATAATACATCTATATTTAAATGACCACTCATTAACCTTATGAAGGTTTATAAGTAACGGCAAAGACTTCATCAAGCCAGTTTATCAATACACACTCGTAATGCAAATTCATTAGTGATCACTCTGAAGCGGTTCAAAAAGTGTCATTTAACGTATATACTAAAGCCACACCGCCTCCTCTCATGGCGCTTCGGGAAATTGTATAAGCACCCTGAAAACTGAATACCATGGCAGTCATAGGAACTCCAGGTCTGAAAAAAAGTACAGATATCAAATTGTTGATCAAGTGTGTCCAAAAACGAGCTAGCAGAGTCTTTGTTTCCTAGACTCCACGTTTAAGCGAAGCAAATATTATTGCTTTACGTCCCTCCATCTTTTCAAGCACTGAAGAGTCATCATGATAGCGATACGCCCGAGAGAACGAGTCCATGGGCTTACCGTATTTGCACGAGTGTAACGAAATTTTTTACTTCTTTTTTTTTAACTTTCTGGCCTCAAAACGTGCTTCGCAATATACTCGGGTTCAACATGATCAAATATAACACGTTTTTCTTTTCTTTTAACAATGAATACAGCCCTGCGGGCATCTGCTTTTATGCGTCCGGTTCCTTTTTCTTTTTTTCTTTTTTTTTTTTTGGCGTCGCTTTGCATTATAATCGACATATATTATTTTTTTTTTCTGAGCAGTCGAAACTCCCCCCTCGCGTTATATTCGTGCTCGCATTTACGTGCAAATGTGGTATTGTCGCGAGAACTAGACGCAGTAAGCTGTACGAACTCTCGGATCTTTTCCACATTTTCTTTTATCCTTACTCTGATAACGCGGTCAAGTGGGCTGCCTAAATGTGCCTATCCAGTATATTGTCTCTGGATCGCTGACTTTTCGCTCACGATTGCTACCTACGACTTTTTCGCGATACTTTTCTAGTTAGTTTTGCAGTTCCATTTCTTCAGTTTGAGTCAATCTTCTTCCTATACAGGTACCTAAACACCTTTCGAAATATCTTCTTTTTTGCTTATATTCCTCTGTCGTTCTTCGAAGCAGATTTCTTCTGTGAGCCTCCTGAACAACAAATGGTTGTGAAACGTAATACCGTAGCTTCTTTCGTAGTACTCGCAATATCGTGCCAACGTAAATCGCACATGTGACATCCGTGTCACCATCGTCATGTGGGTTTATTGACCAGTTGCCATCACCCAAAAAGATCACGTGCCCGTGACGCCTGCGGCAGAAAGGATGTTCCACATCCGCCGCCATGGTTTGTGAGTGGTGGCGCTGGCTAACACTCCCAGGGTTAATTAGTTCTAGTTGTAAAACATAAATACCCCAGAAAGTGGATGGGAAAACGGCTCCGCGGCAGCTCAATGGTAAGAGCATCGCACGCGTAATGCGAAGACGTGGGATCGTTCCCCACCTGCGGACAGCTGTTTTAACACGAAAGTGTTTTATGCCAGGGTCCACCAAGACTTCACTGACGTATTTCCGTCACGCAAATACGTCATAGAACATAATACAAAGAAAGAAACCAGAAGAAAAAGTTCCACAAACATGGAAAATTTGGAAATCGTACCCACGACCTCTCGGTCCGCGACCGTAGATCGCCGAGCGTTTAACCCATTGCGCCACAAACGCATTTGCAGAGAGCTACACAGACGCGCCTTATATATCTAACACTCCTCCGTGTACCCGCGCTCTTGCTCGGGGCGGTGCCGCCGCCTACGAGCAGAAAAGAGAAGTACTGCATTATGACACTAACGCGCACCGACAGTGAACGCTTCGGTGGTCTCAGCACTACGACGCCTCGATGCCAGCATTCGAAGGGACGCTGGCATCAAGAAGCACTACCAACGCCACCTAGGTGGCGTTCACCGTACTCAGCACAGCGGAGCGTGGCCTCCGCAATTAGCTCTGAAAATGTTTCTGAAGCTGATCGCGGAGGCTGCAATTACGACGCGCTGTACGCGCTGATTTGACTCGGTGACGATTCAGTTACGTGCTTTGTCTTGCGCGTTGTATTAGTGTGTCAGTTACGTGCTTCGTCTTTCGCGTTGTGCTAGCGTGTGCAGCGTAGTGCAGCTTCCATATGCACGACGGTTGCTCATGGTCATCGACGTTGGTAGTCGTGATGGAGGAGACGTGCCACCAGGCGTCAGCGTGGGTGCATCAACGCCTAAGGGCGCTTTAGCCACAAAACACCAATAGACATTATATATCAATGTGCAATAAACATTACACTACTTCTGTGAAGACACGTTTCACTTTCGTGTTCTATACCGATTCCTATATAAGAGGGATCAACCACATTTTTTTTCATCCATTTTCATTTCCATTCATTTATCATTTCTTTAATTCCATTAGTAAGTACAAGTAATTTCCCCTACGTTATCCTTGGTGCCTATGTTTGTTGGCTTCTTATGTTATTATCGGCCCCTTCGGTTCCCTTTTTTCTCGTTCATATATATATATATGCTGAAATACACGCTGAAAAGTGGGCTGATCCTGGCGATAGTGCAGAAAAGGTCCAAGCTCAATGGCGCATACCAGGGACAAAAAAGAAAGAGAGAGAGAAAGAAAGAGAAAAGGAGAGGGAGAGAAAGAAAGAAGAGAGGGAGAGAAAGATATAACGAAAGACAGAGAAATATAGATAGAGAGAAAGAGAGAGGGAGAGAAAGTGAGAGGGAGAGAAAGAAATAAATAGAGAGAGAGAAATAAAGAGAGAAAGATAGAGGGAGAGGAAGAAAGAGAGAGAGAGAGAAAGAAATTCACCACGAAGGTCAGATACACAAACTACAAGCTTCGCTTACCCCCATTTACTCGACAGGGGAAAGGCTGGTGATTTTTTCATCCTCCTTCATGTCCATTAATTTATCATTTATTTGTTTCAATTAGTAAGTACACGTGATTTCCCCTACGTTATCCTTGGTGTCTATGTTTGTTTGAACAGCCAACAGGAGAGGGACTGGCGTCGTATTCAGACGAATACATACCCCAATCTGCACCACCTACACAGAATACACCCCACGGGGTTCATTGACGAGTGCCCGTGGTGCACAGAAATACCCACATTAAACACATCACATGGGAGTGTCCCAAGAGGTCTCCGCACATAGACAGCCCAATAGTACTGCGAGGCCGGAGCATGGCCCCTGTCACTGCTGCTCCTGCAGCAGGGTGTGTGACATGTGGATCGACTCCACCATGCTGCAGACGGTGGTGGCCTGCTGACCCGCTTGCGCTCACGGCCTTCCTTGCAGATGGGGCGGCTGTGCTGCCTGTGCGTATACGAGGAGATGATCGGGAACCCCCCACCCAACACAGTGCAGCTGCCCCCCCCCCCCCCCCAGAGACCTCCAATCACAATCACCACGGAGCTACCAGGCGTCACCAAGCGGCGATCACCGACCTGCGCACTGCAGCAGACGGCGGCATCCCTCCTCCACGAGGACCTTGAGGGCCACCTGCAGGTCTTCGTCGACGGCTCTGTGGTCCCCGACACAAGCTCATCGACGGCGGCGTGCATCGCACCTGCCCTGCGGAGGAGTAAGCATGCTTCCAGCACATGCGAGCTCCACTGCAGCGGAGGTAGCAGGCCTCCACCTCGCCGTCGACCTGCTAACGGAGGAACCCCCAGAGACACTAGCAGCCATCTTCTGCGACTCGAAGGCAGCTCTCCTGAGCCTGCAAAGGCCGGAGAGGGCGAGCCTGGGGGTCGCCCTCCTCTCAACGCGACTGGCGACACTTCAGGATGCAGGTTGCCCGGTGTCCCTGCACTGGATCCCTGTTCACGTAGGCATCCTGGGCAACGAGGAGGCTGATGCCCTGGCCAAGAGTGCCCACCACGGTGACGTCCCCCTGAGTACGGCAGTAACAGCCGCGGACTTCACCAGGCACCGGCTGCAGCGGCACCTCCAGGCGTCCCATCCCGACAAGCGCGTGTCCCTGGGACACCCCCCACGGCAGCTCCCGCACCGCGGCCTTGCACGTAGGGAGACCTTGCTCCTGCTCCGGCTGAGGATTGGCTGCTGCTGGACAGCAGCACGGCGCCACCGGCTCGGACTCGCCGCCTCGCCTGCCTGCGCCTCCTGCGGCGAGCCAGAGACGCTGGAGCACCTCCTGCTGGCCTGCCCGGCGTACAGCCAACCCCGCGGACAGCTCCTGCAGGAATTCCGCCGCCTCGGATTTCCTACCGCGCGACAGGAGGACAACTTTTCCCCCGCCGAAACCAACTCTCGGCCCTGCTCAGCGTAGTTGAGTACCTGGACTCGTCAGGGCTCTCAACAACTCTTTTAACACCCCCAGCACACATCGACAGCCTGGCGGCTTTCCATGTGTGCTGGCTCCTTTCACCGCAGGCCCTCCATCCCTGCCCCACCACACGGCCTTGGACTGGCTGACCACACCAGGCCAGACGCCAGCTGATAAGGCCCCTACCCCTGGATGGCGCGACCGCGTTCCTGCCTGCCGATCTGCTTCGCTCCTGCCATGGCGACATCTACACCTTTCCTCTCCTACCTCCGTTTTCTCCCACTTTCCCCTACCCGTTGGCGCTGAGCCGTGCTCCCTCAAGGGCTGCAGAAGATAGCGCCAACCTTTCCTTTCCCAAATGAACCAATTAGTAGTAATAGTACTGATACATCCACTCACGAGGAATAGGCAGTGGGAGGCATAGCTTGCGGACGAGGGCCGGGAGAGCCAATTGGCTTTTCTGGACCAAGCCCAGCGAGCCGCTCGTGCCAGCAACCAGCGTGCCTTCTTTTATTTATTTATTTTCAATAAAGTTTTTACTCACTCACTCGTGCGATGATATGAGTCAATCATGAAACGAGCTGCCTTCCTTTGTATCATTTCAAGATGGGTTTTTAGTTTCTGTTGAAGAAACCTCTAAGCCCGTCTAGATAGTCTAGATGCCTACAACACGCTTATTCTACTAAAGTATATATAATTTTTTTGAAAACCAAATAACTAGACTATTTATAACACAGGTTACAGACTTAAGTGAACCGGTGAGCCGTTCAAACGAACCGGTTTTATCAGTGAGCTGAGCCGTTCCGAGCCGCTCACTCATCGATCCGTTTTCCCAAAAAGTTTTCCTGAGTTGAGGCCCGAATTACGGTGGCTCGATGGATGGATGGATGGATGGATGGATGGATGGATGGATGGATGGATGGATGGATGGATGGATGGATGGATGGATGGATGGATGGATTAGAGCACTGCACGGGCTCGGGCTTACCCGACAACCCGGGCCCGGCCCGGCCCGTGGGCCGGGCCGGGCCGGGTAGAGCAGTTTTTTCACGGGCTCGGGCCGGGCTCGGGCACGGCGTGTGCTTTTTGACCCGGGCCCGGGCCGGGCTCAGGTTTTTTGACGCGGGCCCGGGCCGGGCTCGGGCTTTCTGCGAGTTATTCTCGGGCTTCTCAACTCTGAAAAACATGTATTTTTCAGTCTCGGGCCGGGTTCGGACCAGTTTCGAGTCGGGCTCGGGCCGGGCTCGGGCTTAAGGTAAAGGGTAGCGGGCCGGGCCGGGCGGGTAACGTAGATTATTTCCGGGCCCGGGCCGGGCCCGGGTCTCGCCATAAAAGTTTTGATCGGGCTCGGGTGGGCCACCCAATGTAAAAACGGGCCCGGGCCGGGCCCGGGCCGCAAAAATCGGCCCGTGCAGTGCTCTAGTATGGATGGGGCTGAACCCTTTAAATCGGGCGGTGGCATACGCCACCTAGCCATGACTATTAACACATCTTGTACTTTGTGGTGGGTGAAATTTCACCCCTGGGCCTTGATATTACCCACCAATCAGATAACCTCCGTTTGGTTATTTCTATATACCCGCTTAAAGTCTATTTTGCCTTCACTGTCCCTAAACCCCAATGCTTTGAAAAAATCAGCCCCGTTGCTTTGCACTGTAGGGTTAAGCCATTTACAGAAAAGTATGAGGTGTTCAGCCGTTTCCTCTTCTTCTCCACACGCACCGCACAATGTGTCTATACCTTGGTACTTGACTCGGTACATCTTAGTCCGCAATACTCCCGTCCTGGCTTCAAACAACAAAGAGCTTCCCCTAGAATTATCATATGGTAGATATTTTCTTTGGCAATTTCTTGCTTGAAAGTTCTGTATGTTCCCAGTGCTCATTTCGTCTGCATCCCTGTTTTCCACAGACCCCTCTCTGTTTCTTTAACCTTTTTCTTAACCGCTGTTTCCTAGTTTGCACCCCTCCTGCAGGTCCAAATATTTGATTGACAATTTTCTGGTCAGCTTCCTCCATTTTGTGTCAACATTCCTCATGTAGAAATAACTGAAAACTCTCCTTGCCCACTGCTTTTCTGCCATTTCTCTCAATCGCTCCTCAAATTCTATCTTGCTGCTGGCTTCCCTGCCCTCAAATGACGTCCATCCCATATCGCCCTGTACCCCCTTGATTTGGTGTATTTCCGTGTGCTCCCAGAGCAAGTCTACCTACCCCTCGCTGCTTAACTTCCAACCTTGCTCGAACCTCTGATCTCATGCACAGGACCGCATTGCCGAAAGTCAAACTAGGGACCATCACCCCTTTCCAAATTCCTCTCACTACTTCGTACCTGTAGCGCCTCAGCATGCGGCGCCCGTCAAGGAAGAAGAAGTTGGCATTCGAACGCGCGGCAGGTGCAGAGCGCGAATAAAAAAATCAGTTCGAAAACTCAACGCTGTCAGGGCTGGATCTTTCTCGTGTTAGCTCCGACAGTTAATGGTGACCCGATAACGAACACGCAACCCCAACCATCCCGCATGGATCCCGCCGGCTCTTCCACCCAGCCTACCGGTCCTGACGCCCAAGAAGACGCCAGACCTAACAGTGCTGCGGTGGCTGCGATCCAACACGTCAACCTGCCACCATTTTGGCCAAACAACCCCTGCACATGGTTACTGCAGGTCGAGGCGTACTTCCGTCTACGGCAAATCACCAGCCAACAGACCAAGTACTGGCATCTGGTGTCCTCCTTACCTCCGAACGTAGCCGAAGACTTCACAGATATTTTAGCTTCGCCGCACCCGAGCCATCCCTACGACACGTTGAAGGAAGCTATCATTTCCCGCAAGTCCGAGTCTGAACACAGCAGACTCCAACAGCTCATCACGGCCACAGAGCTCGGTGACCGTCGCCCATCCCAGCTCCTGCGACACATGCGCCAGCTCATTGGCGGGACCTCCGCCCCTCAAGAGGAGAAGCTTTTGCGTGAGTTGTTCCTTCAGCGCTTACCGCAGAGCATGGTCCCGGTCCTCGTCGCTGCAGGAGATGTCCCAGTAGACACGCTCGCTGAAATGGCTGATCGAGTGGCAGACTACTCGCGGGCACATAGCCTCAACGCCATGACCACGTCGCCACCGGCCACCGCTGCAGACCCCACGCTCGCGAGCATCGACAACCGTTTGGACGCCATTGTCAGACGTCTCGATGACTGCGTACCTGCGCATCGCCGATCGGCATCCAGGTTCCAGTTCCCCAGTCGCTTCTCGACGTCTCCACGCTCTCCGAGACTTCAGACAACCGACGCGCCACGGGACGACTCGTCCTCGACCATGTGCTGGTACCACCGCCGATTTGGGGCCTCTGCACGCAAGTGCACTCGCCCGTGCTCCTGGTCGGGAAACGCGACGACCGGCCACTGACGGCGGCGAGTGGTCCTGGTAGAACGTGATGCCGCCTTTTCTATGTTTCCGATAAGATCACTGGCGCTTGCTTCCTCGTCGACACAGGAGCCCAGGTTAGCGTCATACCGGCCTCCTGTGCAGATCGCCGTCGCAACGAACAGACCTGCCCACTCCAAGCGATCAACAACTCCGCCATTTGCTGGAGGGCCGGGACTTTTACGTCGTTACAGACCACAAGCCCCTGACGTTTGCCTTCCATCGCAATCACGGCAATTACACTGCAAGGGAGATCCGTCAACTATGCTTTATCTCCGAATTCACCGTGGATCTCAGACACGTACACGGGTCGGAAAATGCCGCCGCTGATGCACTCTCACGCATCGATGCCTTGTCGACCCAGCCACCACTAGACATGGAAGAGCTAGCAGCTGCCCAGAGCAACGATCCTGAGCTGCGTAGTCTTCGCTCTTCATCCACGTCTCTATCTTTCACGGAGTGCCTACTTCCATTTTCTACCTCATTAATAACGTGCGAAACGTCTACTGGTGTTCCTCGGCCCTTCGTGCCTAAAGCGTTTCGTCGTGCAATTTTTGATCAATTGCACAACATGAGCCATCCGGGTATTCGTGCGACCCAGAAGCTAGTCACATCTCGTTTCCTTTGGCCAAGTATCAATGCTGACGTCCGACGCTGGGCGCGAACCTGCCTTCAGTGCCAGCGTGTTAAAATTCACCGTCACACGGTCACTGCACCATCCCCCTTTCGGCCTCCCGACGCAAGGTTTTCCCACGTACATCTCGACATCGTCGGCCCTCTTCCACCATCACAAGGGGCCTGTTACCTACTGACATGTGTGGATCGCTTCACCAGATGGCCAGAAGCGTTTCCCGTTTCCGACATTACAGCACCGACAGTGGCAAAGGCTTTCACAAACGGCTGGGTATCACTCTTTGGATGCCCTTCTGTCGTCACCACTGATCGCGGTCGTCAATTTCAATCGGCCCTTTTCACCGCACTTGCCAATATCTTGGGCATTCGACACATCCACACGACTGCCTACCATCCTTCAGCCAATGGCATGGTCGAACGGCTTCATCGACAACTGAAAGCTGCCCTCACTGCTCACCAGCCAAGAGAACGTTGGCTTGATCACCTCCCCTTCGTACTTCTGGGCATCCGATCAGCATTGAAGACGGATCTCGGCTGCTCATCAGCTGAACTAGTCTATGGCGTGTCTCTGCGTCTTCCAGGTGAATTCTTTGAGCCGTCGTCGCCCCCTTCCACTCATGATGCCTCTACGTACATTCGAGAGCTGCGCACCACGTTTCACGACCTTGCTCCTGTAATTCCTGCCGACCGACACCCCCAGTCTGTCTTCGTCAGCCAGGATCTGCATGACTGCAGTCACGTTTTCGTCGGCGTGACCAAATACGGCCACCACTCACACCGGCCTATGATGGCCCTTTTCGCGTCCTCCATCGTACACCTAAAACGTTCACGCTGGACATCAACGGCCGTGAAGACGTCGTGGCTGCCGATCGACTAAAACCTGCATACATTGCCGCCAGTAGCGCACCCAGGATCTCTGCCAGGGGGGGGTTGACAGTTTGCCAATACCATCTAAACAGCACTAATTTCAATTTCTTCACGGGAAATTGTCGAAAAAATGCGCTTTTGCGGAGTGTGCAGACGATTGCGCGTCTTACATCTTAGTTGCAGTACTCAAATGCGTAAGGAAGAAAAGGGGTTAAACAAAAGGGGGAGTAAAGTCGGCCTCAGGGGGGGGGGGGGGGGTTACAACCCCCGAATCCCCCCCGTCGGTGCGCCACTGATTGCCGCTCTCGCGTCCGCGAAGTATCCATCTCAAGTCTGGACTCCCACATCCAAGCACGTTCACTGGGCGACTCCTATGGCTCACGCTCTACGGGGGGGAGCCCTGTAGCGCCTCAGCATGCGGCGCCCGTCAAGGAAGAAGAAGTTGGCATTCGAACGCGCGGCAGGTGCAGAGCGCGAATAAAAAATCAGTTCGAAACTCAACGCTGTCAGGGCTGGATCTTTCTCGTGTTAGCTCCGAATACTATTGCAATTCAACACGGTTTT
>NC_051154.1:66099103-66178763 GCF_013339745.2 Dermacentor silvarum | reverse complement strand
CAGCCATAAGTACAATGTCATCGCGTACATCAGTCCTGGTAATGACTGTTAATCCAGTTCTCCTTGCTTGAAAAAGGAAAGGTTGAAGCCGAGTCCGCTCCTCTCTATTTTTTCTCTAAATCCTTGTAAATACAGCATGAACAAACAGAGGTGACAGAGGGCACCCCTGCCTAAGCCCTGCTGTATCTCTATAGCCCCAGATACCTTGTTTCCCATTTTATAAGCACCTTGTTACTTTTATAGATATCTTTTAAAATATTACTTGCTCCATCTTCCACATCTAGAGTGCCCAGTATGTCCCACAATTCTTTTGGATTACACTGTCATAGGCTCCCTTGATATACCAGGAATGCGAGCCAAAGGGGCCGGTTGTTCCTTTTCTGCTATTTCAATACACTGCGTCAATGAGAACAGATTATCTTCTAACCTTCCGAACTCCCCGCGCAACTCCCACTCACCGAGCTGGAACGGCGACTCTGAAAATTAAAATGTGCAATTTACTTGTGACCTATGTCTAGCCTTGTAAACTACTCGAAGCATGACAAGATTATTGCACATTGTTGCGTTAGAGATTACAAGTGATAACGCACACCTTCACAGGATGCATAGCTTTTTGTAGGTGTGTAGCCATGTGTAGCTGCGGCAGAATGATTATGGCATCTGGCCACATTCATGGCGACGTGCATGATAGTAGTTGTTTGAGAGGCGCTGGTTGGAGTCATGGTGGTTGGAGTTATTGCGTTAACCGATCGCAGTGCGTCGAATGCCTGAATGGTTAATGTCTAAGCAGCTATGCTCACGAGAATGGCGACATATTTTACTATAAGCACCCAGACGACTTTTGAGTAGGAACACCTCTGGGGTTAAGCAAAATACAAATGATTTGGAGAAAGCGATGGCAACGACCTTGACTGGACTTCGGCATCTAGCGCTTCCAAGGCTTCGAAGAATTGCACCTGCTTTCTGCCTGACCGTTAAGCATCAGCCACGCTCACGGAGCGACCTCTTTGGAGCGCCGAGACTAGGGCCTCCGGAGGTAACGTCTTTAGTAACATGCCGAGTGTCCGCCTCAAATAACCTTCTTTCCCACCTTTCACGTCATTTATGGAGCTTTTGCTTTAATATTGTGGTTCCAGTCAAAAGACAGACCCCATGCGAACAGCACGCTCCGCGAATAGTGTGTTTTTGTTTTTCATTATGCTGTTATCTATGGCAGAATTCACCGCATGATTCGCACGTTGGAGTTTTGTAAATTGTAAGATATTTGAAGGGACTTATCTGGAACTGCTTATTCCCGCAGGTATCAAAGATCCTCCGAAGCAATGAAACGTCAAGAGAAGTACAAGCCCGGTCTCTGCGGTCCTTCGATACAAATCAGCTTGCCTCCAACAGCCCCATGGAGGACCGCCTTGTTATTGCTCGCTGCCTGCTCACTACGGGACATTTATTCGGCGTGTTCGACGGACACGGCGGACCTGGTTTTGCACAACTTGTGAGCCAACGCCTGTTTGACTACATAGCACTCTCTATTCTTCCCCACTCTCTACTTAAGGAATACATAGAACAAAATAATAGGACACATCTTGTTCAAGTTATGCACTGTATAGACTCTTTAACAGACGAGCAAAATCACGCACACTTTGACAGCCTCCATGCCTTTGCTCATAAACTGCTTTCAAGTGTTGGAAGGCCATTTTCAATGCAAGATGCCCTGCACCAAGCTTTCTTGCAACTGGATGCTGACATTTCATGTGAAGTAACTGAGCAAAAGTGGCAAGACTCCTTGCGGTATGCTCTGATGGGAGCCTGCGCCTGCGTCGTGCATGTGGATGGGCTGCATTTGCATGTGGCCTCGGCAGGCGACTGCAGGGCAGTACTGGGAAGCCTCACTGAAGACTCCAGCTGGCGAGCAAAGCCCCTCAGTCTGGAGCACAACACAGACAACATAGCAGAGCTTCGCCGTGTGTTGAGCGAGCATCCAGAGTCTGAACACAACACAGTGGTGCGGCAGGACCGGTTGCTGGGCCAACTGGCACCACTACGGGCTCTGGGAGACTACAACTATAAGTGGCCTGTCAGCCAGGTGACCGAGCTTCTGGTACCATTGGCTGGACCTCATGCCCTGCCACATAACTACTGTACACCTCCTTACCTGACTGGTGCACCTGAAGTGACCCACCACCATCTAGGCCCTCATGACAAATTTTTGGTGCTGGCCTCTGATGGCCTTTGGGAGCAGCTGCAACCGCACCGTGTAGCAAAGCTTGTAGGCCAGCACATGAGTGGCCGGCAAACATTGGACCGACTGCGCCTGCCCCAGCCCAACATGCGCCTCATCCAGGTGGCACACATTCTTGCTGCTCGCCAGAAAGACTTGGCCCAGAAGCCTACAGATGCCAATGCAGCAACTCACCTCATCCGTAATGCACTGGGGCGCACTGAATATGGCATTGAGCACAGCAAGCTGGCTGCCATGCTGGCACTGCCACAAGAAGTGGTGCGCAGCTTTCGTGATGACATTTCTATTGTTGTCATCTACTTTGACTCCGACTTCCTTCGGCTTTCACCTGCCGGCTAACAGCTCTGGACATGATGTATTTATTGCTCCGTCTTCATCTGCTTCGCCCTCTCATTGTGATATTTTATGTAAAAATATTTATTGTGCAGAAAAAGAAGCAAGAAAAACTGCCACTCCCATGGTGCTAACGCACATAGCAGCTAGCAGGAGGTTTGTCTAGTCTACAAAATGTTCCGCACAATTTCAGAATGTGAAAGCCATGGCAACCAGATGTTTAGTTGCAGTTGTTACTATGGGAATAGCAACAACTTGAAGAGGGTAAATAATAGATTGGTGTTTGAGGACTGCTCTGGACACCTCTGTGTGTAGTAATTACCGTAGGGTTCCTAATAAATTATGTTGACAGTCTTATGGCACAGCAAAATCCTTTCTTATCACCAATTCCAATATAATTCATCAAGAAATTAGTTGTGCACAAGCAGTGTTCTCTATTTGCAATACATCACATCGAAATGTTGCAGTAAAGAAGCAGGAAAGCACTGTGAGTGCATTCCTGCTACTTTGTGGCTATTTGAAATAGTCTTATTTAATAAATAAATAATCAATTTATTTATTTATTCGCATGACAATACATGGAAACTGACCTAAGTGTTGCTGCCTATAGACGCACTGCTGCGGTTTGACACGCACTAATGAGATAATCGCCAAGGCTTGGTACTGTTTATTTGACAGTGACCTTTCAACAAGATCTTTACAGGGGAGATCATTCTATGTGCAATAATAAAATTGTTTTACTACGGTAATTCAGAGAGAAATAAGTATATGAAGCAAACGTCACTTATGTTTAATGGTGTTATGGAGAGGGTGGGTTTTTTTCTTTGAAGCAAGCAAAAGTACATGATGTTATAACGAACATTTGTTGAAACACTGCCAACTGCTGGGCATGTTGGTATTGAAGCTTTGAAAATATTCCAGCTGCATTGTGGCATTTTCTGTCATTCTTGTGCATTGCAATGCCTTTAAAGGGACACTAAAGGAAAGTATTAAGTAGAGATAGATCGACAGAGTATTCACCTAGAACGCTATGATCGTTTTCTGCCTGTCAATATATCATTTCTCACCTAGGACTTTGCCGTCGAAGGTACCTCTGCTGCTTCTCAATTTGAACCGCCCACAACAAAGCCATTGTTATATCTTTTATAGGCTCTTTATTGAGCTCTATATACAAAGCGTACTGCTTGGAGGGTGTAGGTGTCCAGCTTGTGTGAGTCACTCTGCGGCTCTGCTTGGGTTCAGGTTACCAGTTACAGCCACTTGAGCTTTCGCTGCTGGAGCCAGCATGATGGTCAATTGCTACACGTTGCCGCCTTGTCGCCTTGGCCGTTGTAAACAGAGAAAAGTGATGCCGTTCGCAGTAACTAGGGAGCCTACATGCAAGCGCTGTAAAACAGCGCTCGCATTTAGGCTTCCTAGCAGTGTCAGGTCGCGGCCGCTCTCTGTGAATTAGAGGTGATGATGCCACACATGAGGTACCACAGTCGACAACAGATGGCACCACTTTTATTTTCTATTTTCGTCATTTTCTCGATTCAAAAAGCTGTTTCATTACGAATAAAAAATTCTTTATTACAGAAGCATGATCTTTCAATCCATTTTGACTTAGTATTTGCCTTTAGTGTCCCTTTAAAGTTCTGAAAAAAAAATTCCACAACACGTGGAAAAGCAAACAGGTTCACTGGAAGAGGTTACTAACCAATGTGTGACCGCACAAGTGTTCAACCATGCTGCTCTTTTCTGCATTGGTGCTGCCATTTATGTCAATGGGTCATAATTTAAATTAAGTTGCAGCAGTGCTCGCAGTAAAATTTTATCCGACCTATTTGTATAAGTCGCATATGCCACTCACATTTAGTTTTAATGAAATGGCCTTTGCTGTGTGACGTTTGCCGACAGAAACATATTTTTATTGATATATCTTGCTGCAAGCAGTTGTTAAAAGTATGCTTATGCAAGTTTGGTATTAGCCTTCTGCCATTGCCGATACTGATAAGCATATAGTATTAGGTAGTAGTAGCAATTTATTGTACTCATTAGAAAGGGATAGGCCGCATGCAAAGAGATGCCTTGTTTATCAGTGTTAACTGTTCCACTGCCATGGAGAAGATAATGGAGTGTAGGAACAGGAAAGTTACAATAAATGGACAGAATAGCAACATGGTTTTTAAATAGTACGAGCTTTTGATTAGACCTGATTCCACCATTATGCTCTGTCTCAGTGGTTTTCCTCAGCACAGTGGAAGCTACAGGCAGCCTCGGCAAATAAAGAATGCAAAGGCCTCCTCATGTCTATCATTGTGTTATCTTGTCCATGGCGTCATCTTGTAGCATCCACAAGTGCATTTACTCAGAAGTGACATTTACAGTATCACAGGCATTGCACAGTTATAATTGAAGAAAATTTCATTCAGTCAAGCGTGCTTGCAATGTATTGCTTTACAACAAATTGTGTTCTCTATAAGTGTCATATTTGCAACTACCCATAAAGCATCTCTGAAGGAGTGAACAAAGCGCTAGATTGATGCTTGGAACTGGAAAATAACATAAAAGGCTTGTTTTTCTTTTTTTTTTCTTTTTTTTGTACCAGAAGCTTGTTGCGGTCTGCTCAACTAGTGTCTACCAAGGAATTGAACTCCCACAGTTTTTTAAGCTAGTCAGATGCTTGCCACTTGCAGCCGTGTGCTGCAAATGGACACAAACATGATGCCTTTGTTTCTGGCGAGTACTTTCATCACAGAACTTATCTCCCTTTGGCACTTGTTTAAAGTCAGTGGTGTGCTTGACAGCCAGATGCAACTGGCCACACATTCTGTGCTTGCGCCTAGTGTCACAACATCTGGCATACAAGTTAAGCAATCTTAAAAGCTGAACTGCCTATTTTGTTTAGCAACTTCCTGTGCACTGAACAGGCCCTACTGGCAATTTTTGAGCCACGAGAAGCTTCCACTGTAAATCTTGGTTTACCTGTTGGGTATTCGTGAGACTACTGTTCCACAGTCTTGCTTAGTTTCATTACCTGTAAATGAGCTGGCACAGCTATTAGGTCATGAATAGGCAGTGCTCGAGAGGCTTCTTGCAAGATTTGCTGGATGATGCAAAGGTGTTCATACTGAGTGTTTCCTCAAATTAGGGGGTTATTGTAAGTCACGACATCAATTGAGGAAGAATTCCATACAATTCGAGGCAGCATACTTTTATTTTTACTTTTGTGATGTACTGTCATTGTGGTTGATGGTAATGTCTTCATGTAGTGGGCGCACCAGATATCTCCGATCTGCCATGTGATCCAGATGCAAGGTCATTTTCACTAACTGTCATTTGCATAGATTGGTACTTTCAAAGCATTCTAAATAGTACAACAGGCCTAATATTTGTCGAGAGGACATGGGACAAATGCTGGCCCAAGCCCTCTTGCATGCTTTGTTTGTAGCACTAATCTGTTTTGCAAGCTGAGCCAACAGCTTGTTCACCCTTCAGCTTTAACCAAAAAATCATTAGGTCATGTAAATTTCTCATATGGTGTATACGAAACATGACATTTTAAGTTTGTTCTCTGTAGTCCCTTTTATTTCAAGTGTGTTAGCCCATTAAAAAAATCTAATGCTCACTAAACCCCAAACTGCTGTCTACAAAGGCCAGCCTGTGATGTTAACAGAAGCCCGATATTAGAGCCTGTTCCACAACCAAACATATGCAGGTGATTACATCTATGCTTTCTTTGCTTTCCAAGGATGGCAAGACCTATCACAGTGCTGTTCAAACATCTATTCAATTGTGTGCTGTGCCATTTTAAAAGTAAGCTTCCCTGCCTTTAGTTAAGTCTCTCAGAATTAATGCTTTCCATAAAAACAATTGTGTTGGTTCAGTACTATCAGCATAAGCTGAAATGCAAACAAGAAAAAAATAATCACAACACCTCTTCCTTGTAACCACTAGAAAGTTACTATGATTTCCTAGCAGGGTTATTCATAATGGTGTGGGCCCAAATGCTCATTGTGGAGCTTGAATTGAGTCACCCTTACAAATACAGGTGAAGCTGGAAACGCAATAACACCGCCTAGTCACTTTTGATTTGTTTGTGGTCAAATTTATGCTGATAGTACACCACAACAGTTCACTGCGATAGGTAGTTTGAATTTTAGTGGTTTCCCATCACCAATCGTAGGGCAAATCTTACTGAGAAGTGTCATTTTGCATATAGCATGTTGCAGCAAAGCAAAACAATCTAAAACATTACACTTTTGAACAAAGCCCTAGGAGAAGCTGCCAGTTGCCTCAGTTCTTGTACAGAATATTTATGTTGCAATGTGTCTTATTAACGTACCATGGCTGTTTCATCTGCTATAAATGTAAATGCGTAGTCATACATGATTTGAAAAGACAAGTGGAGTTAGATGGACAAGATACCGAGATGTGGAAAGAAACCTATTTTGGCAACTTTGCTTTGAACTACGTAAATGTCGCAATCTTATGCAATTTTGCTATTTACTGCTACAGGCGACATCAAATTACACTGTTTGCAATATCCACACAAGAACGTTCGGTATTAATTGTAATACGACACTACCTAGACTGCTTCAGAAAATAAATTGTGCCTCCAGCGCCCCAATGAATACTTTGCCATGCCATCATTTCCTTGAATACAACTATTTGTATACTAGTACCTGATCACCAGAATGCACAGTGGTATGTTCACTTTAATAACTGCATTTTCAAGTTCTACTGAAGTTTCTCACTTCATATTATTGTGTATGTGCACTGTGCAACATATAGAACTAAGCAGTTAAATATTACAGCAGACTAAATAACCAAACCAGAGCCGGTATAATGTACAGTTCTCACGGAATAAAACGCGTAAATTTAGGGCTAACTAATGCGCATACTTTCGTTTCCACCGTCTGCAGTTCATGTGACATCGACGCAATTTTGGCACGTACACTTAGATCAAAGTTCGCGTCACCTTTGGTGACTAGATTCCTAGCAACATGACATGGTACGCTTGAGTACTTGCACATACGCAAGGTTCTACTAAATGCTCACTGTTGCATTTCATTCTGTGAGCACTGTACATATTCCCCTCGCTTGATTATACACCTTCTTTTATCATCCACCGTTCACAACCGGCCGATCGATCCCTCTGATAACATGGATGGAGCACCGCTCAGACCACTGACGAAGCACAAAAAGAAAGGCATTGGAACAGAATCGTTACATTATCCCAACCCAGGTTGGTAAAAAGAACTGTTTATGCCTTTTTGGTTTCGTGCCTCTTCTCCAACGTCCTTCAGGTAATAATGAGCCTTTGTACAGTAGTGAGGCCTATTTCTTGAGTCGACTTCACAAGTGCAATTTGACCACTAGGCATAAATTGAGTCAACACCAAACTAACTAAAAAAGCTCAGACATAACTTGGCCACTGTGAGTATGCTTATCAACAGCATTCTCTGCCACCTGTCAAAAGGTAGTTCAGGGAGTGAGCAATTGTGCATGGATACCCTACCAGCAGCTCCTATACACTGGCCTATGCACTTCAAACCACGGCATCACACAGAAAGGCTGACAACTCATGCATTTCAGTTAGGGATGTGGGCAATGCCTAGCATGATCAGTTCTTTCAAAGAGTGGTTTTCAATGAGAGTGTCAGCTTTGCCAGGTGATATCACAATCAGAGCATGGGCTACCTCTTATCTATTCGGTGTTCACTCAACTTGTGGGAGCTTTTGTGCCTACAATTTCGGCTAGAAAATGCTTCAACATTACCACAACGTTCATTGTGCACACAGCCTACAAAGCACATTCATGGCACAGAAACTGCTTAAAGTCCCACAGCTATGCAGGACGCTAGAGCAGAGGGCTCCAAGTTAATTTTGACTGCCCAGAGCTGTTTCATGTGCACCTAAATCTCGCTGCACAGGTGTGTTTGCATTTTGTC
The DNA here is from genome assembly GCF_013339745.2 of Dermacentor silvarum. Lineage (NCBI taxonomy): Eukaryota > Metazoa > Arthropoda > Arachnida > Ixodida > Ixodidae > Dermacentor > Dermacentor silvarum. Next base: position 66,170,256 of record NC_051154.1, on the reverse strand, counting down.
CCTATCACAGTATGCAACCCTCACAGCCAGGTTTCAATCGCTCAACCTCGTGCTCAGAAAGAGAACACTATTAACCAAGTCACAACGGTAGGCACACCTGCATGTCGCTATGTGCAACATGCATGAGACCACACCACTTGCACACTGGGCTAAAATGAAATGCATAACCACCACTAATTTTCAACTATAACATTGTACTTAATATTGCACATTAATGGGTTTTGTGCTGCTGGGACACAAACTTTCCCTCGTTTTGCTTTTTCTTTAGCTGCCTGGAGTTTATTCTTTTACCACACCCTCCATGTGCAAAAAGTCCACAAGCAAGTGCATACTAGCACTAGAAGTGTTGCAAAATTAGGAGCAACAATGTAGCATTCTGGTGCAAAAGTTGTTTGGTGCATGTACATAGTATAATATTCTTTCAATACCTGTAAAAACAAACATGCAATACAGCAAGTAGTTTAAATTTGATGTCAACATTCATTGTTCAAAATCAAGTGCACATTCAACACTGAAGCTCACGAGGGTTAATTTACTGTCACGCTTATTTATTATTCAGTTCGAAAATCTTGCATTACTACATTTGCTGAATGAGCAGGGACTTAAAATTACTATCGATAGCCTAAATAAATTTTGACTGCATGGGTTCACAATCGGTTAAAAAAAAGTGAACAGCTTGTTACAAACCATACATGAATCCGATATGCACAAAATAACAATTTCTAGTCTGTCAGCTAAATAACGTTTCAGTGGAGTAAGCTAGACTGACTAAATGTGTATGAACCCGCAGTGGTTGCTTAGTGGCTATGGTGTTGGGCTGCTAAGCACAAGGTCACTGGATCAAATCCCGGTCACGGCGGCCGCATTTTCGATGGGGGCGAAAACACCCGTGTACTTAGATATAGGTACACATTAACAAACCCCAGGCGGTCCAAATTATTCTGGAGTCCCCCACTACGGCGTGCCTCATAATCTGATCGTGGTTTTGGCACATCCGATCGATTTAATGTCTGATCGATTTGGCACGTCCCCACAATTTAATGTGTATGACCACACCATATTCTTTTTATAAGCTGCAACTGACAAGTTTGTTTATGCCATTCTACAATACAGGTAGCTTCATGTAACCAGATGCAACACTGTGCCATGAAAGTGATCTAGTTTCTGCACCATGCTACTCAAAACAAATTAAGGCCCCTGGACTGGCATTGCCGTTCGCAGCAGTGTGTCCAGCCAAAGTAGAAGATGAGGATGATGACAGGAACATGGGCTTCGGATGTTCCTGGCTTCAAGGCCGACCTGACATGTCGGTCAACTGCTCTTGCCTCACAGGGACCTTCCGAATAAATATGGCCGCAGTCGCCTCACTGCTGACCCCCCCCATTTTGGTGACCACGGAATATGTGGACCACAGCAACCTGTAAGCAATTCATTCAGTCTAGAGCCTATTTGCTGCCTCAGTTACAACCATGGCTTTTCACAGCAACACATCGTGCCAGACCACGGTCCTTCCCCTTGCACCACTGCCTCTACCAGGCTTCTACCATAACTGCCCAGCTGACTGGTTTACTCAGTGCGAGTCTATCCGCTATGTGAATGGCACCACCTCCCAAGTATGGCGTTTCCTGCAAGTGAAGCAGGAGATCCCCAATGAACTTTTCAACTAACTCCTGTCATCATCTGAACACGCTGCTGCAGAAGGCAGCGCCACTACATCCCAAATGAAAAAGAAGTGAAGCCTTATAAAAGGTTTACTTTCTGGTGCAAATATGGTCACCAGAACCTTTGACAAGCCATGACATTGCCTACTAGCAAGTATGCAAATCCAAAGTGAAAGCATATCACTATAGCAATGCACTGTGCTGTGGGCCAGAGTGGAATAACAAAGCTACACATCAAACAATATACAAATTTTACTTTCAAGCAGTGTAGTTTTATTCAAAAGGTAACACCTCAGGTTAGAATGCCTGAATATTAACACGCTCACACAAGAATGCCACTAGCCATATAGCCATCCTACTTTTATGCACGATGCAACTTGAACAAAATGTCCTCCAGAAATGCTGTACTGCACTTAAACACCTGCAGAAATTTAACTCCTCGCTGTTCCTTACTTTGTAAAAAATGCTCTACTTGCATTAACTCTTGCAACTGTACAAAGTGATGCACAGAGCATACTATTAACAAATGTGAAAAAAAAAAGGCGGACAGGTTCAAGTAGTCAAAGGTGCACTGCACGTGGGACTCTCAACAGGTAAAAAAAAATGTTACTGCACAAATGAAGCTTTACCGCTTGCATAATCACATCAACAAATAAATTCTAATAAGGCTACCCATAAAACTGCAGGAAAAGCTCAGGCAAAAAAACCCATACCTTCCATACTGCTTCATTATACCAGAATTGCTGCACAATTCAATACTAATTGAACCACACTTTATTTCGTATTCATTACAACACAAATATTCGACTGTACAGACAAGTATAATACATGGTAGAAACGGGGGAAGAAACCACACCATCTCACCTCTCCAGAAAAACAGGCTTTGCAGTGAAAAATTGTATACTCTCACAATGAAATTATTTATAGTACGAATTGTGCATGCATTTGAATGCTTACTTGGAAGGACATAATAAAAAATGTCCTGCAATCCTTTATGTATATTAGATTGAGGACAAATTTTCTGTGAACTAAGCACTGGCTAAGAGAAAATGAAAAAAAGACACTGAACACGCCTCTCAGATAGGGCACTCGGCAACTCCTCTTGAAGAAGATCCCTGCGATGATACATCAGAGGAACCATGCTGCAAAAGGCAAAAGATTTTAATTACTTAAATATTAGCTGCTTTTTATAAAGTTCTGCACATCAGGACAAAAAAAAAAAGAAAGAAATGGCCCTGTATCTGTGGCCTTAATTTGATTGATTCATAGAGTTAGAGTTTAATGTCTAAAAGCAGCACTGGGGCTATGAGAGATACCATAAAGGAAGGCACTGGATTAAAGGCCGACTGCAACAAAATTTAGGAGTGTATAAGAAGGCCAGTTTAAGACAGTGTAGGTATAGAGGAGCCTCCGTGCAAAATTTGACGTATGGAATACAAGTGGAAGCGTCATGAACAGCTTGCAAAAATAGCCGTTTTTGATACCAAAATGCATGGCCCCTCGGCATGACCTCCAACATTAGGCGGTGCCCGCAGCTGCCTACGGCGCGCTGAAAGATCTCAGGTGAGACGTGCTGGGACTTGCGTCATAGCTGCTAACCACCAGGTAGATGCGCTGTATGCTTAGGTGCTGTTCAGAGGCTGCTAATAGGGAAATTATACAATTCCCTGCCCTGCGGCTTTGCCAAGATTGCTTGATTGCTTTGGTGATGTTACACTACTCACTTATGACCAACTTAGCCAAAGTGAAATTTCATTGCAGTTGCCCTTTAGTTTTGGCCACCTGGGGTTCTTTAATGTGCACCTAAATCTAAGTATGCATAAGCATTTTTGCATTTCGCCCCCACCGACATGCGGCTGCCAAAGCCAGAAACCGCACCCGCAACTTCATGCTCAGCAGCAGAATGCCACTGCACCACCACTGCGGCGGGTTATCAGTGACCTTCAAACAGCTAGCAGTACAATGCCTACAAAAGCATGCAGAACAGTAGTCGCTGCTAGTCAGTAGTTGAGAAGTGCAGATCATGTTTGATTGATGGAGTAAACATCCCAAAGCATTACGGACTAAGAGGTGCCACTGTGGAGGGCTCCAGGTTATTATTGAAAACTTCAAGCTTCTTTAATGTGCACCCAAAGCTCCGTACAAAAACAATTTTGCATTCTGCCCCCTTCTAATGTAGCTGCCACAACTGGGAATCGAATCCATGACTTCATACTCAGCAGCAGACTGTCATAACCACTGAGCCACTGCAGTGGGTTGTGCAGATCTTATTGACCCAATACACACTGTAGCATTACGTGATGTGCTCCACAAAATACTCTACATATTGTGTAGAGCCTAAATAAATGAATTTGGGTACACTCTCTAGCTACAGTGCCAATTTCGTCAACAACAAGTGACGTCAGTACAGGCACTCCGAAATCAGCAACTGCAGTCACAAAAAAATTTGCGTGAGCTTTCAATGCCACTAGATGCAGAGAATGCAAAACTGCAGCAACTAGGAGAGAACATTTCTGTCACACAGCACAGAGGTAAATGCAACAAAGCACCTCATGACACACAATGTTCTTCCCAAGGGTTTTCAAGAGCCATACATGGTAGGATGAAGGTGCTTGAAAATATGAGGGGAAAGCAGCTGAACTGCTTCTAAAGCCTATACTGCCTATACTGCCACTTCAATGTTCCAAAATATATTGGTGGAACAGTGTTTTTTAGATAGTTCAATTGAACTGCCAGTAAAGAAAAAAACATTCTAACTAAAAATGGTTAAGATGAACTCAGAAATGTCACCTGGTGCACCTTTAATTGTATTTTCACATCCACTGATTAATTTTCATATTAAGAAATAGCAACAAGAAAAAAAAACGAATTCTATGATCCAGAAAGCTCCATTCATACAGCAAAATCTGGCTTTATCAGGTAGCAGCTTGTAAAATAAAACCAGTACATAAAAGCATGAAGCTCATAATACTGCACTAACTGTTGCCTAAGCAATGAGCATGACGGCCTGCCCTTTTAACCCCACAAAGCCCAACATATCGTTTTTGATACGCTGAACTTGGTGCCTAAATTCTACGATTTAAGGGGAGGTGGGGGTCTAAAATTTTTTTACTTTGAGGGTGAATTGGATTAAATTTAACATTCTCATTTTTTTTCCTGATAATTCGAAATCTGCAATTGGATTTTGGATAGGTTCACATGAACAAGATTTAAAATTTTCAATATCTAATTTCAGTCTGTTTCTTACGGGGCTTTTTAGTAACTTCACTTTACCAAACACAAAAACAAAGTACGTGGCCCGACTGCCAGACGGTTGCTCTAGCCAGTGATGCTAGTTTTATTGTTCTCGATGCAATTGAAATGAAAAAAAAAAAAAAACATACAAACTTGAATACAAAGCTTTCACTACATGTTATTTCATTATGGGCAATTATAAATTGGCAAACAAGATTAGAGCAATACAAATAGCATCACCTGCTAAATCTATTCAATATGAACCCAAAGGTCTCAAACCTGTTGCCAAGACTGAAAAACAACATATGAAAATACTCCAAAAGGCAATGCGTTCTGTCCAAAAATGTGAAAACATGAAAAATGCATTTGAAGTTTCAGTTTGCTGTAAATTTACTTGGCGTTGTACTATAGCAATACAAACAGCATCACCATGTAGCAATGTTCTTCAGAAACAAGTTCATGCCACACCTGCTGCCACAACACAATAAGAATAATGAAAAATGTGTCGTAGCGTCATGAATAGTCCTAGAAAACAGTGAGAAAGCTACTACCAGCCACTCGACCAACATTTCTTTTTCAGTTTGTAGATGAACAGCAGTTGCACAAATCACATCCACATGTGTTCTGTCCCTCCACAAGTTGCACCAAGTTCTTAATCACAAAGCAAAAAAAAAAGTTTTTTTGTTTTTGTTTTTTAATTCTTGCAGCACTATGGCATTGCCCTCTGCTCACTCCTAGACCCTACAGCTGACCGGGACTGTAGGCAGAGTCCACTGCTGGCTTGTGCCTCTTGGCAATAAGCTTGCTTTTAACAGCAGATCTGTCTGAGTGGTCCTTGTTAGACATGTGAAGCCCTCGGCCATCTTTTCAAGGCTTCAGCACACCTAACAGGTGCCCACAGTGTAGCCCAGCTTCTTGGCTATAGCGGTGTTGCTCCTTGTCATGCCTTGGTGGAACTGGCTTCAGCCACTGCCCTGTGAACACTGTGTAGTGAGGCGTGTTTATTCTTCTGGACTTGATCCCAGATGACAGACTGCAGGCTCTCGCTGGAATTTTGAGTCATGCCACCACTGCACCACTCCAAGAGCGCTTCACTCAGCCGCTTGAAGATGGGCTCCAAAGCTTCGCGGACAAAGTCAAGTGGGCTGTTTGTGTGTGGGGTTTCCTTGTCCTTTGCCACAGCATGGTTGTAGCTGTACCAAGACCCTGGACCTTGAGTGCAAAGGCCATGCTTAGGGACATCATCAGTTGATGACATGTGCCGCAGTGTGGCCTTAACTGCCCTCTTCATGCCTGGCACATTGTTCCTGTGGCTGTGCAGGGCATAGCTATAGTAATTTATTTTATTTTATTTTGTCCTGGGTGAGATGTCCTTTTCTTCCGAGTGGCTTACCTTGAGCCGTCTTTTGGTCAACAAGCCCACGCAAGGCTGCTCCCATGTGCTTGTGGACATAGTTGACACAGTCCTCTTTTCCACCTTGATGAAGCCGTACACAGATTCTTCTGTCAAGGCATGAAAGGTACTGCTGTCCCCATGAAATAGCATTGTTGTATAGCACAGCTTATACTTGTCAAGTGAGCTTTGAAACATGCACAGTGCAACTGGCACCACCGTTTGCCCAGCTTTACCGTCAATGTTCTTTTGGCACTCTGGAGCATGTTTTGCAAGCCAAGCTGTGTGCTGTACTCCAGCTGATTGGGCTTGGGTTCATTTGAGCAGCCTAAGCAAAAGTTCGACAGCACAATGTGGTCCACAACAAGCCCGGAATACATCTCGATGATGCAGCCAACAGCGACGTGCAAACTGTGGCCGCATGTGAGCCAGGTTCCGTCAAAAATCACATCGATATTCCTTGGTGGGTTGATAAAGCCCTTATATAGCTCCTTGATCTGGACTACACTTGTGGCCTCATAATCTGCTGTTCTACTGATGTAAATATGCACCATCATGCCCATGTGACCCCGATAGGTCTTGTGGTGCAAGCTGCAGTGTGATATGTTTATAGATGCAAAAAAGTCAGAAAGGGCTGTTGCTCCCTTACCTATGCCTCGGATAGCCTTCAACGCTCAGACCTTCACCTCGACTAGCATTATCTAGGCACCACCACTCACCCTCAGCGGCAAAGAAAATCGTTTGTTGCACATGCTGCACATCGAGAATATTAGCACAAGCTTCACACAAAGCCCATACTCATTCCCTTCGTTCTTATATAGCGTGACCGCTTTGTCGCCGCACTAGAGGCAGGGCATGAGTATGAAAAACTTATCACGTTCAAATCCATAATCACAAATTCCATCCCGCTGTGTTCCCTAGCACTCGAGGCATAGGTCGACAAGGCATCCACGCTGGACATGCTAGGTTGCACTTCTGCACTCAATCTGGCAACTGGCAATTCCAGGAGTATGATGCGGTCTGTGCCAGCACTTGAAGCATGGGTTGATGAGGCGTACACGCTGGATGTGCTAGGTTAGGTTGTGGCTCCGTACTCAGATCTGGTAACCGGCAATTTCGGGAGTATGGCATGCCTTGCTGCCTTGTGTTGTAAATTCCACGGTCATCTTCGTTTCTTGCAGAATGCTTCATGCGTAGTCTTCTTGAGATGAGCATCTCCACACATGGGGCCCCATTGGGGCCCTGAGCAAAAGCAAGTCAGCAAGTCATTCAATGAGGTCGCTAAGGAAGCGGCTGCACAAACGTGATACAGCAGAACAATGCATTGAGCAGACGCCTAGAAGTGTGCAAGGCATAGAAGCACCAGAGCAAAGAAGAACAAAAAGCAAATCAAAGGCACAGGACCATCCACTGACGCCATTTTGAAAATAGGCAATATACGCACAAAGAAAGCAGTTTCAAAAGAAGCCCAAGATAGCGACTGCCGGTCACAGCATTTGCACGTTGCGAGTGTGCAAACTTCGACCATATTTGGCCTCTTTTCCGTCATTTCGTGTCCGCCCTGAGATTATAATGCCGACTTTTTTTTATATTTTGAGATTGAATTTGGCTTTCATATTTTGCGGAGATTCTTGAAGGTATAAACATAGCAAAAATGCATTTTTCCGGAAGTCAACTTAAAAAAAAAAAAATTTTTTTTTTACTATTTCAAGACCTGCATCTCTCCTTAAGCACTGGAAGCCTAATGTAGAGCCCATACTAGCATTTTTGATATGCTCGCAGAAGTTTTAAGTTGTGGATAGTTCAGCAAATCAATTACCAATTAATTTTTACTCAGTTCTCATTACACTTTTCTTCGTACCAATAAACTCTGCATGGCCAGAAATAAATGTGAACAAACTGTTCTAATTTTTCTTTGATGTGTAATGGTGTTCGCACTTTGTGGGGTTGTAGTTTCTGGAGATCTTACTGTCACCAGAAAAGCGAGCAGTTGCCCAAGATTTCGCAATAATGTGAGGACATATCTGTAACCAAGGTGACAGTAGTGCACCCAGGATTTCTGCCAGGGGGGGGGGGGGGGTTGCAAGCACTTTGCATAATATGCAATTTTCGTGCTTTAGCCAGAGGAATCCAAAAGCAAATAAAATGCCTAATAATTATAATAATGACACCAAGGATGATGACGATGTTTACTTCTTCAGCGTTTTACTCAAAGTAATTTAAGAGTGAATGAATACAAGACAGTGATAGAGTGTTTTTGTTAATCAGGAAAATTCGGCCTCAAGCCACCTCCTGAATTGTAATGACAATGTGAACAGAGCGCTGAAGGTACACGTTGGACTGGTGGGGCTTGATGCGTGGGGGTGGAGGGAGGGGTTAACTCGGCCCCAGGGGGGGGGTTACCAACTAACCCCCCCCCCCCCAGTCGGTGCGCCACTGCAACGTAAACACAGCACGTTTGAAGGTTATAACACATCTGTAACCAAAATTAACACAATAGGTTTGAAGTTTATGCTACATATGCCCCACAACATAAAAGGAGCATAAAAAATCTTGATTACAGATAGCTCACCTGAAGATCGGTCTTTGCCGTATTCCTACTTATAGTGAGAGGCCTGCATAAGATGGTCCTTCGGCATCTTGGGACTCCATACGAGTGCGAAGATGATCTAGGGTGTTCTGAAAGTGCTTCTTGATTTGGTCTGTCTCTTCATTTGCTTCAAGCTGCGGAAGCTCTTCTCTTATTCTACCGATAAGTTGACCAACAGTATCGGTCTTGATCTGAAAAAAATTCAGATGAATATGTTAGTAAGAGGAACAACATTTTGGTTGTGAAGGGGTCATACTGTGCCATCCAGGCAACTTACTTTACCAGTAATCAAGATGACACCCTCCCTGAATTTATAAGTAACATAACATGAAATTTTTCAAACTACAAAGACTAGGCAAGTTAGACAACACATTCTAGCTTAATGATCACAATAAGTGTATAGAACTATAGATAATTCCATATGCCACTACAGTTATACATTATAAGCGAATGGTATAATAATAAAAAAAAAAAACACGTGGGCAGCTTGCACTAGTGGTGCAAGGCTGGAGTAAACAGCAGAGCTGGTGATCGACCTAGCTTCTTCCAGGTTTTACTAGGAAATGTTAAGTGCTGCTAGGCATGGTATTCCGAATCAGCTCCCCGCCGACGCGCAGATTCTCGCTCATTCAAGTGTGAGAATATACTTGAATGAAATGTTGGTGACTAATTATATCCCTTTAACTGGCCGGAGTATTCCCAACTCAAGACAGCTGATTTGTAGCAACTTCAGTCCACAACATGACAGTGGGAAAGCTGTTTTGTGTAAAAGCTAATGTGTTCTCCCATCCCCTCCCCTAGCTTTCAGAAGTTAAACAGAAGGGACAATTTTCTGAAATATACAGTGTATATCCTTGTGATAAAAAGCAGGCTTTCTGGCCAGCCCGTGCAAATGTTAAACACAAGGGACAATTTTCTGAAATATACAATGTATAGCCTTGTGATAAAAAGCAGGCTTTCTGGCCAGCCCATGCAAATAATTCAGTCAGGAGTAGAGCCTTTTCATGCCAACTCAGCACCATGCTATACTATCACCATGATTACTTGGCATCGAAGCAGCTCAGTATTACCACAATTATCGCCAAACAAGAACACACATCTCACCTCACAAAGCTGAGTTCCTTTGTGTATGTGTAACACAGTCTTGGACCAAAAAAAACACCACCACCACCACCAAACAAAAGGATTCATTTCACGTACAACCATTTTGTTCATGAATCGGTAGCAATTGGCAGTTGCTGGCAGAATGCAGCAATGTGCCGTTGTCATACATTCTAACACGCCAGCATGCACTATTAATGCTTTAGCTTATTATTCCATACAGACCGCTGACTATAAATTAAACAAACATCACCTCCTTTCAGCAACTCATAAATAACTCAGAAATAAAACAAACTCCATCACATGAAAATAAAAACAATCAAAACTCACCTGTTCATTGCCTTTTTCAAAGAAGTAAATATAATAATTCAGCAGCTCTACAAAAAGCTGCACCTTGACTGATGGGTCCATACATTGTGTGGCAATACGAATTCCTTTTTTAAGACATTCAACAACTCGTTTGCTATCATGCAGCTGCAAGAAAGCAGAGACAACCAAAATTGTGCAAAGTTAGACAGGAAACATTGCAAGCATGTGTTGTAAGCAGTCTACTGAAGTATGGGCTACAAAACTTGTACTATAATAGATTAGAGGTAATTAAATGACTGCAGACAGTTTCCAGTGCCTAAGTGAACCTACTACAATAATAACTGCTGTAGCGAAAAAGACTGGCGCGTCACTATCATCATCGGCCCACCGACGAAGATGGGCTCGCGCTCTCGGTGTTCGACGCTCGACTGAGACAGTCGCATTTCTGAGTCGTCAATAAACCACATTACATATTTGGTGGAGCTGTGCTGGGTTCTACTTACCCAACCCTGGAACTACGCAATCGAACACTGTCGGCCATCATGCCTGACGACGCCAGCCAAACAACACCTCCGGCATCGCCAACGTTGATTTGTCCTGGCTCAATGCGTCAACGCGATCCTCCCATCTTCAGCGACTCCGATGAATACGACATCGAAGATTGGCTCTCGATCTACGAGCGGGTGAGTGCCCACAATAAATGGGACGATGCTGCGAAGCTCAGCTACGCCCACTTCTATCTCAAGGGTGTCGCTAGTGTGTGGTACCACAATCACGAATCCGACCTTCGCACCTGGTCAGATTTCAAGGCGCGCATTACGCAAGTGTTCGGTCGCCCTGCGGTGAGGAAGCTCCGTGCCGAAGAGCACTTGCGCAGCCATTCCCAGCAACCCGGTGAGAACTTCACCAAGTACATAGAAGATGTTGTGGACCTTTCCAAGCGCGTCGATCCATCAATGACTGAGTCTGACAAGATCCGTCACGTGATGAAGGGAATCGAAGACGATGCATTCCAAATGCTCCTCTCGAAAAGCCCGCGGACTGTGGTTGAGGTCGCTGAACTTTGTGAGAGCTAAGACGAACTCCGGAGGCAACATCTGCTCACTCGACGTTCTTCTGTTCCCGATACTTCCATTGCAAGTTTAGCAGCTGTGACTAACAACGACTATCTGCCCGGTGAAATCAAGGAATTTATACGCTCCGAAGTCGCCCACCAGCTATCCCTACTCACCGCCGTCTCCGGACCCACGCCGTCCTTGGCTCCTCCGTTGCGTCAAATGCTCCAGGAACAAGTGTCCGAAGCCATACAGTCCCCTCGTGCAGCACCACCAATGCCTGTACCTCTCAGCTACGTCGAGGTTGCAGCACGGCCACCTCCGTCGACTTTTTCAGCACCACCGTTTGCTGCACCGCCACGTCCAATCCCTCCAGTGTACACCACCAGATCACCAGCTAGCACGGGACCCTGGCGTACACCCAACAAGCGACCCGTGTGCTTCTTCTGTGGTATCCCTGGTCACGTGGCACGGTTCTATCGCCGTCGCTTATGGCTTCAAGGTCATGACCAACCTGTCTCCTCCTACATTTCGCCAGCTTCGTCCTTCTCACCTGCCACATGATTCGCGCTTGCCGTCTACGCGCAACGTCATTCCTTCTGCCCGTGATCGTCGCTCGCCATCCCCTCGTCGCCGCTCACTTTCCCCCATGCGGCGGCGTCCGGCCCCATCGGAGCAGGAACACTAGCTACCACAGTTCAAGAGGCGAGAACTGTGTTCCAGTCGAACCACACAAGGCCTCGCTCTCTTCTGACAAACCTAATCGAAGTGTCTGTTGAAGGAGTCGTCACACTGGCATTAGTCGACACAGGCACCGCCGTTTCAGTAGTTACGGAAGACCTTTGCCGCAAGCTTCGAAAAGTAATCACGCCCTTATCTGCGCTGTCACTCCGGACTGCAAGTTCCCAGTGCATTACCCCTGTTGCCGCATGTACCGCCCGCATCGTCATTAAAGGATACACGTATACAGTCGAGTTCGTCGTCCTCTCATCCTGTTCATACGACGTCATCTTGGGGTGGGACTTCCTTTCCGATCATCAGGCCGTCATTGATTGTTCTCGCGCCGAAATTGAGTTTTCTCCACTTCCCGATACCCGCTCACATGACCTTGACGATCTCGGCGACAAACTGGTCATTACAGAAGACACTACGATCCCTCCGCACTCTTCGGTGATTGCGCATGCCTGCTCTACTTTCGCCACTGACACTACTGCCCTGTTTGTCCCATCGGACATTTTTGTTCGCCGACAATGTTCCCTTCCCTTCGCTGTCCTAACTGTCAGTGGTGGCTGCACGAGACTGCTCGTTTCCAACGCTAAGGCCACGCCCCTCGTCTTACGTCGTGGCGAGTGCCTTGGACATCTTCAGTCTGCCGACTCAGTAACCATCTTTGACGCGCCTCTTGACGACACCTGTTCAGACGTGATCTCGTTGACTTATAGCTTGCCTTGTTCCCAGCCTATGCACGACGTCTTCCATAGTTCAGTAGATGCCCTCTTGAGCCCTACGCAGCGTTCGCAGCTTCTCAGCCTTCTACGGAAATACCAATCTACGTTCGACTGTCAACACGCCCCATTAGGCCGCACATCGACTGTACGTCACGAGATCGACACCGGCACCCACGCACCACTGCGCCAGAGGCCTTATCGTGTATCACCCGCGTAGCGCCACGTTATTGAAAACCAAGTAAGCGAAATGCTTGAGTGTGGAGTGGTTCAACCTTCTAATAGTGCCTGGGCGTCGCCTGTAGTCCTGGTTAAGAAAAAACATGACTCAATTTGATTTTCCGTTGACTACCGCCGTCTTAAGATAACTCGCAAAGACGTCTACCCTTTACTGCGCATCGACGATCCTATAGATTGTTTGCAAGGCGCGGAGTATTTTTCTTCGCTCGATTTACGCTCAGGCTATTGGCAAGTGCCTATGGATCCTGCCGATCGCCCGAAGACAGCCTTTGTGACCCCAGATGGCCTATATGAATTTAACGTTATGCCGTTTGGGCTTCGCAATGCCCCTGCTACATTGGAACGCATGATGGACAATCTGCTTCGTGGGCTCAAATGGAAGACATGCCTATGTTACCTTGATGATGTCGTCGTCTTTTCTCCAGATTTTCGCACACATCTGTACCGTCTCGAACAAGTCCTGCAGTGCATCACCGAGGCAGGCCTCCAACTCAACTTGAAGAAATGTCGCTTTGGAGCCAAGCAGCTTGCTATACTCGGACACGTCGTATCGAAAGATGGCATACTCCCTGATCCTTCGAAACTTCGCGCCATCGCCGAGTTCCCGAAACCCACGTCCCTGAAAGAACTTATCGGGCTCTGCTCCTACTTTCGTAGTTTTATCCGGAATTTCGTTTCCATCATTGCTCTCCGTTGACTCAGCTGCTTCGCGGCGACACACGACTTTCTACTTGGACCACAGCTTGCGATGATGCGTTTGAAACATGCGGTGTTTGCTCACTTCGCCTCCCGTACTGCGCCATTTCGACCCCACGGCCCCCACGGAAGTCCACACCGACGCCAGCGGCGTAGGACTTGGTGCCGTGCTTGCACAGCGAAAAAGTGGGCATGATGAATACGTAGTAGCCTACGCCAGCCAAACAATAACGAAAGCGGAATCCAACTACTCCGTCACCGAAAAGGAGTGCCTGGCTATCATCTGGGCCCTTGGAAAATTCCAACCCTACCTGTACGGCCGCCCCTTCGACGTCGTTACAGATCACCATGCTCTATGTTGGTTATCGACTTTAAAAGATCCGTCTGGCCGCCTTGCGCGATGGGCTCTACGGTTACAAGACTTCGACATACGCGTGATTTACCGGTCTGGCCGTAAACAAAGTGACGCAGATGCCCTCTCTCGGTCGCCTACACCAAGTGACATGACTTGCATTACAGCCATCGAATCGGCGTTTTCGTCGCCTGTGCCCGTCAACACGGCTGTGGAGCAACGCAAAGATCCCTGGATTGCGGCACTTATAGATTGTATTTCCGACACTTCAACAACACGCCCTTCACACGCTATCCGCCGCCACACTTGTCATTTCGAGTTGCGGGATGGTGTTCTCTATCGTCGAAATTACGCTTCCGACGGTCGCAAATGGTTGTTCGTCGTTCCCGTCCACCTGCGCACAGATGTATGCTCCGCTCTCCATGCAGACCCATAATGCGCCCATGCCGGCCTCTTCAAGACTTACGCCAGACTTCGCTCCCGCTTTTATTGGCATGGCATGTATAATTTTATGCGAAAGTACATTCGCTCGTGCACAGCGTGCCAACGATGCAAGCTTCCTGCTCCTCGTCCTTCTGGTCCTTTACAGCCCATTCCTTGTCCGTCCCGACCATCCGACTGTGTCGGCATCGATCTGTACGGCCCTCTTCACTGCACATCAGCTGGCAATCGCTGGATTATTGTCGCTGTCGACCACCTCACCCGCTATGCAGAAACTGCGGCACTGCAAACAGCGACAGCCCGCAACATTGCGTCCTTCTTCCTGCATCACTTCATACTGCGTCATGGGGCACCGCGAGAACTTCTGAGTGACAGAGGGCGTGCGTTTCTTTACAAAGTTCTTAACGCCCTTCTGACCGCGTGCCACACCGTCCATCGCACCAGTACAGCTTATCATCCGTAAACGAACGGCATAACAGAACGGTTTAATCGTACTTTGGGCAACATGCTATCCATGTACATGGGGTCGGATCATACAAACTGGGACCTCGTTTTGCCATATGTTACGTACGCCTATAACACCGCTTCACAGGCCACGATGGGATTTTCGCCATTCTTTCTCGTATATGGCCGTGAACCTACATGTACGCTCGACACCATTCTCCCCTACCAGCCTGACCCATCAGAGGGCACGTCTCTGTCTGAAGCCTCCAAGTATGCCGAGGAATGCCGTCAGCTGGTCCGTTCGTTCACGGCGGAAGACCAAAGTCTCCAAAAATTCCATCGCGATGATGACCGACCTCCCTGCACCTACCAGCCGGACTCACTAGTCTGGCTGTGGATACCTTCAAGCACTCCTGGTCTATCCTCTAAACTCCTCGCTCAATACCACGGTCCCATTCCCTACCGCATCATACAACAGACGCCGCCGGTCAACTACGTTGTCGAGCCGCTAAAGCCATCTACTGACTTGAGGCATCGTGGACGCGAGACAGTCCACGTCCAGAGACTTAAACCCTATTACGACCCCCTTGTCCTCTCCTCTCCTTGAGTCGCCAGGATGGCTCCTTCTCCAGGGGGCAGTTGTAGCGAAGAAGACTGGCGCGCCCTTTGCACGCACTATCATCATCAGCCCACCGACGAAGATGGGCTCGCACTCTCGGTGTTCGACGCTCGACTGAGACGGTCGCGTTTCTGAGTCATCAATACGTGCATTACACTGCAAAAGTTAAGTTTAAATTAAGCTTCGTTCTAAAGAAAGTTGCTAATACGTCATGAAGGCAAGGACAAGCTCGACAGTGCAGTCTCAATGGAATCCACCATAATCTAATGCTCCTCACATCAGTTGCATAATCTAAGCAAGAAGACTACTTAGGAAAGAATATTTAAAGTGTTGCTGAAATATAGTTAGCATATAGAAAGGCCACAAACCTCTTCACCTCCAGACTCCTGGGTCTTGCCCGACCAGAATAAGTGTGAACAAAGACCCACACCACGGCACTGATCGGGTTTTTTTAGAAGCTTGGATGCTGCCAGTGCACACTGTGTACGAAGCGGCTCATGGTTTTCTTCAGAGAAGCAACTTGTCTGTTCTACTGTACCCATAATCAGGGTTATTGCAGATAACTGGGCTTTGCTGTCAGAAATCTCATCCTCATACAGAGAAAAAGCCTAAAAGAAAATGGAAAATAAAAGAACAGCAATTTTATCTGCTTTAACAGGCCATTGTGTTGAGAACGTAGAAAAATACAGTCTCAAGAACAAATGAAAGAGTGGCAAGCATATGAAAGTGTAATGAAAGTACCTGAGAGATAAATTCGTAGGCCACTGTCTCATAATTTTCAAACTTGATTTGACCAGCAACTAGTGCCCCTTGAAGAAACAGGCGTAGAGGTAGCTCGGCGAGTTCTGCTTTGATAAGTGCACTGATAGTTTGGTGGCAAAACTGAAAAATCTTGTTGCATTTCTTCTCCCACTTGTCATCCTGCATGTGATGGATAAGGTTGTCAGCTAGTTTTTTGCGCAAAGCAGTATACTAATTTCAACACTGAAACCATCACAACAAGATTAGTGCAACCATAACATATTTTATAGACATGCAACGAGCCTTGCACGTCAGAAAATACTGCCTTGCATAAGTCACACGCCTTTACAACAGACATGCAACGAGCGTATGTCAGAAAATACTGCATGTTATAAGAGGCTGTGTTCATTATATTTTTTGAAACGACAATTGTCATGTGGACAAACAATGACATGTGGATCCTCTCATAATAGTGCAGAACAGAAAAGTGCTTTCTTTCGCACTAAACGCATTCCCGGGGACATGTGACCACCTCTAGATAGCAATGACTAACTGCTAGTACAGGTGTCCCATCAAAATTGATGATACATTGCAGCAAGCTGTTGTTAAATGCTGCCCACTGCTACAATGAATATGGCACATCAGTTCTACAAGAAG
Organism: Dermacentor silvarum; assembly: GCF_013339745.2. Lineage (NCBI taxonomy): Eukaryota > Metazoa > Arthropoda > Arachnida > Ixodida > Ixodidae > Dermacentor > Dermacentor silvarum. The sequence continues at coordinate 66,153,278 of NC_051154.1, read as the reverse complement.
CACTACGCAGCACGGACCTGGCGGAACAGCTCTGGGCCGTCCAGCGAGCCCACGATGCGGCCAGGGAGCTAAAACTCCCGGTCCCAACGTGGGAGTAGCCCGCAGGACCTTACAATAAAGTTATTCCACCCACCCATCAGTTCTGCGGAAGCCCAAAAGGGGAAGGTTCATGAAAGGAAAAATTGTCATCCATCTGACTAGCACGAAGCTATAAAAGAAACCCAATATGGGTTTCTCAGAAAGAAAGCTTCACAGTTGAAAAATTTGTCCTGGTATGAGGATCAAACCTGGCACCAACGCCTTTCCGAGGTGGTTACTCTACCGCTAACCAGGAGGCTAGCAGATTGCAGAGCAAAGGTGAATTAATAGACAATTTGTAGTGTAGGGACGCTAAATATGGCAATTCAGTTCTGCAGAACCCCACAAAATGAAGAAACGCTTGTGAAAGGGAGCTCTGAAAGAAAGCTTTGTAGATTCATGCTACAGTGAGGTGCATGACAATTTTCCCTTTCATAACTTAATAGCTTGTGTGGCACTAGATCGACCCCACAGACTAATTGTAACATACTGACCAAAATGTTTACAACACTCAGAGGACAGGCAAATAAACTGTCCTACCAATCCTAGTAATCTTATACCTTGTCACTCAAGGAGCGGTACTTGAAAGCCAGCTGATACGACTGGAAGACAAGTGGAGGCAATGTGTAGCGAATGCGCTTGTTGCCTCCACTGCCAAAGTGCTTCCTGGCAGTCATCACGATCTGTAAATTAAACAATACGTGTTGAAAAATGTTTGAAATGACAAGATCAATGTGCATGTTTTTTTTTTTTTTTTTTTTTTTTTCAGCTGAGAGGCATACAAACTAGATACAAACCAGATACTGTTGGTCAGGCGAGTCGGCTACCATGAGGTTTGCAAATCGCCCTACAAGCACCTGCTCTTCCAAGAAGTCCTCTGGGTCTTCCTCTTCGTCTGGCTGGTCTGGCTGGTCCTGAACCAGTGGGCTTATCAAGTTTAGCACTTGGTCTGCCTGGGAATAGCAAGCATGCCATTCAGGTAGGCTTGAATGGTTTGTGTTTGGCACGTCAGGTCACAATTCTGAATTACTTTTAATGGGGCTCATAAGCCACCTTGGTCATCACTTGGCACAGTTTCTCAGTAAAATAAGACGCAGGGAGAATAAGTACTTAATGGATAGCAAAGTTGATAACTTTTCTTGGACTACTGGTGCAGCATTTAATATAAAATATACACAAGTGTGGGGGAGTGGGCTAGCTGCTTTCACATCACTTTGTGGGCTAGCTGCTTTGTGGTCTACATGTGTAACAGTGCAAATGATGCAACGAGAAAGAAGTCATGTACTGACTACATCAACTGGTACCTGATTTTGATTGCAGTCAAATGATATATAATCATCATAAATAAAAAAAAAGGTTCAACAAACTGGGCAAGCTATAATAATACAGTTTTAGTTTAGCATTAGCGCAATAGCAGGGTTAAGGGAAATAGCGTTACTGTTCCGCAAACGAACTTTGCAGAAAGAGCTTTAGTATAGCGTGATAGCGTAGTTTTCTTGCAAGACGCTATTCCATTACGCTTTGAATTTAGCATACATAGGGCACCAAAGCCTATGTGTGTGTGCGTCCGGAAAGTGCGAGAGGCAGCGCAATGGAAGCCAGGAGCGAGTTGTATTTTTACTTCCCATGTCTGCCGATCTGCAGCGAAACAGACAAGCAGTACAAGCTGTCTACCATAGCCTCCGAAATGTTCCCATCTCAGAGGCCATATGCCGTCATCGCGCCTATCTCCCAACTTTACTGACCGGTGGCACTCGCATCTCGAAGAAAATTTCTCTCGTTAGGCTTAGGCGCGTTCGAAATGAGAAGCGATCTCGAAAATTCCTCAAGATTAGCCATAACACTCTCTCGTCGAAGCGGCATGAGACTAAGCAAAAGCCGTTTATGCAGTCATTTACTACGAACGAAGTGAACTCTACAAAAACAACGCCAAATTCAGTTCGAAGTGGGTGACCGGGACCGCCACCATGTTTTACGTGAACTACGCAAACACGCTAACACGGTAACGTTAACTCTGAGAAATAGCGTGCGCATGGTAAACGGTATGGGTCATTTAGAGTTCTGCGCATGCGCATTTCAATCCCGCTATTCTGGTACGCCCGTTATTCCGGTAACCGCGCTAAGCTAAAACTGTCTAATGATGCATACAATCAAACCTCGATTTAATGAAACCCGTGACGTAACAAACTATTTGCGTTTCCCAATGTTAGTTCTATTAAAAACCACGTATGCATTTTTTCCCCCTGTGTTTTAACAAAGTAATTTCATGACATGGTTTCGATTTAATGAAACTTCCAGCCATTTCAAACATGTACTTGGAGCCTCTATGGCTAGTAAATCAAGCAAAAAACTAGGGATGGGCGAATAGTGAATTTGAGGTTCGAAGTGAATTCGAAGCGAATAGTGATTTGGTCGAATAATTTCGAATCGAATAGTTCGAATAGTGTATATCACATATTACAGTAAAACCTAGTTAATTCAAAGTTCACAGGTCCGAAAAAAAAAATGTCCGAATTAATCGAATGCCGAATTATCAAGGCATCCAGAAAACAATGAGCAAATGCTTACATCAGCACGATTTTATTAGTGTAATGGATGAGCAAATCTTTTTGCTATTTTGCACAAAAGCAGTGCGGAAGCTTCAATTCTCGTCATCTCGTGACTGATTGGCTCTCAGCAGCGATCGAGGCCTCGCGACTTCTTTCGCAACACAGCCACGGCGCGCGCCATCATTTGCGACACGCTCTGCATACCGCGCGCACATCCCGATTATTTTTTCGCCAGTAAGCTGACCGCCAACAGATCGCACGCACGTCCATCGTGATGTAGCGGGTGCTCTTCATCCTCGACAGCTTTGCACCAAGTCGAACCGAAACAACTGTTTGTCGCAACCGCGGCCACTATCGACGCGATTATGAACTGCGACTTTACGGTGCTTAAGCACGTGGCCGACGCACGCACCGAGTCAAAACGAAACTACCGTTCGTTGCAACAACTGCAGACGAAATCGCGGTCGCTATCTATGCGATCATGGATGGCCACTATGCAGTTTTTTTAGGCACGCAGCCGACGTGCGTATTGAGTCAAAACGAAACTACTTTTTGCCGCAACTGCTGCCGAAGAAACTGCGGCAGCTATTGATGGGATCACGGATGGCGACTATAAAATCCCGCGGCCAACGCGTTGTTATGCGCGACGGTAAACGCAATAAAGGCACAAATACCGTATTTTCGCACACACAACCCACCCTTGCATATAACCCGCACCCCTAACTTTGAACTCCGCGAAAAAGAAAAAAATAACCTCGCGTATAACCCGCACGCTTATCTGAAGAAATGATGACTAGGAAGTTACAACTACGCGCAGCCATCATTTTGTTTTCAAAACAAATTTATTTCAAAACGACCGCAGCAACGTTGTCAGCGCTGTCGTCCGATTCACTGCTGCCATACGAGGCTTCGTCGCCGCTCTCGAAGACGTAATCGTCTTCAGAACCATTTCGCAGCAGCTCTGTTGCCGATTTCTTCAGCAGCAGCTATGATCTTCAGTTTCTCTTTCACTGTGAAAAACTGCCGCCGAGACAGATTCATGATGCCTAAGGCTGGCCAACTGTGCAAACTGGGCGTACACGAAACGGCACCTGACTCGTGCGAAAAGAGTGCGAAAAGCACAGAACACCCACACCGAAAATCATTTTTCTTCCTCCATGCCGAAAAGCGTCTAACCAGACTATGAATGTGGATCAGGCAATAACTTGTGTTGGCCTCTTATTGGCTTAACACACGTCGATGTCTATAGGCATGCGGACAATGCCAACTCTGCACGGCAGGTCGCGCGTTGCCGTGAAGCGACCCCCACCCCCTCCCTTCGCGAATATTCGCAGATAACCCGCACCTCCACTTTTTAAGCACTTTTTTTCAATTTTCGGTGCGGGTTATATGCGAGAAAATACGGTAGGCACGAAGCCTTCCGTCGTTGCTGTCATTCAGGTACGATTTCCGCTGATGACTATAGCGATGTGGACTCCGCCGCTTCGTTTCGGTTGTACGCTAGCGCCATTTCTGCTCTTTTGCGTCGCACATTTCCGGCTCTTTAATGCAAAAACGTATAGCCTTCGAGATTTATGGTTCATTTATGGCAGCCATGGCGTGAAGCATAGACTCCGAGATGTGTACTGGCCGTCGTCCGTGGCTTCTGGCTGACTATTCGGGAGTGCCGAATAATTCGAAAATATTGAATACCTGAATTCGAATCGAAGCGAATAACGAATATAGAATTATTCGATCAAATATTCGACAATACCGAATATTTGCCCATCCCTACAAAAAACTATAAATGGGTCAGCTGAGGCAGAATTTATCATTTGCCCACAAAAACACTGTTGGCAAAAACAGGCAAGAACGTTGAACAGGATCATCGGGTTCCTCGAAGCACGCGCCCAAGGGCGCGGTATGCACGACAAACCGCTACGCAGTCACATCGGTGAAGAAGTTACAGAGGTTGTGGGATGCACGGCAGCTTAGAGTAACAGTTGTGAATCTTTAAAGGGACACTAAAGGCAAATACTAAGTCAACGTGGACTGTTTAAATACTTTTCCAGAAACCTCAAAACGCTTGTCTCGTGAAAAGAAAAGACATAGTTTACGAGAAAATTGCATCTGAAGGGTCCAAGTACCTTTATTGCAATTCAAATCACCCGCCACGCCAACCGAGGAGTGGTGACGTTGCATACGCCATTTTCTGCCGTTGGTGAGTGTAACGGCGCCCGACAGATGGCGGTACGGTGCACCGCTGCAGCTGATTTTGGTAAAGTGGCGTAGACCGTTCCGGCATTCCGCGACGTCGCATGGAAGTGGAATTCTCTGCTACTTGCAGTTAGTGCGAGGTTCGCGAGCCAGAAAAACAAGCGCAACACTACACAATAACAGAAAAACTGAAACGCAAAAGTGCGGGCGGCGCAGAGTCGAGCGAACACGAAACCTTTTGACCGCCCGCGTCGTTGTCAACGGTGTAATGTCAGTTAGTTCTTTTTTTAAAAGTGTAATAGAACTGGTGAAGTAGTGTTTTCTTTCTTCTTATAATACAGTACAATGATGTTTTTATAACGAGTGGTTCAGTACTAGAGACAGAATTTAAATGAGTGCCTTCGTCATCGGGTGAGTACTTGAATGTCCCGGGGGAGTCGCTAATCGTGTCCTGCATTTACCTTAATTTCTCTATTACTAAGGCTCTGCTCGCGATAATATTGACGCTTTAGAGATACTCGTGCACTAATACATCACTTTAGCTTGACTTAGTATTTGCCTTTAGTGTCCCTTTAAGACCATGCGATGGCAGCTCGGAGCACACTTCCACCGTGGCTTGGAGTAACCATAGCCAACCTTGAAGGCCATGATTTTGTGCGTTAAAGGCACCAGAAGCTACAGCCGGAAACACGTAGTGCCAGCGATGTTTCACCCCCAGCAATTGTTTTTCCAATGCAAGGAGCAGGGTGGGGGGGTGCGAACGTGAACATGCAGTAACGTGATCAAGTGTGCACTAAGGGGAGGGGGTGCAGGTGAGCGTGGGTCTCCTTCTCTAGCTCGCCTGTGGCTGCGTATGGTTGTCCGTACGGCTGAGCAAATGCATTGCTGGCAGCACAATCTGCACTGCACGTGCCAGTGGTCATCATCGCGATTTATTTTAATTTTATTTTATGGCCCAACCTTCCTGCAATAATTAGTTTGTAAGTGCTTACTGACAGGATACTATCCACCAAGAATGTTCTGAAAACCTGTGAAATTATTTTTACTGCTGGAACATGAGAGCCTCAACGTAAAGAAATTTGCGATTTAACAAAGTTTTTCATTGCAAATACAATTTTTTTTATCAAGGTTTGACTGTAGAAGTTATCAAGAATTAAAATGCATAATATTAGTGGCAAGGATAATGATGGTTCGCACAGTACTTGAATGAATCCTTGTTATAGTCTAATGTATGCAAGCCTCCGGAATTGTGGTTTTAGCTTTGAACTGATAAATGTAGAAAGGTATCTGCTGACAAAATATCTGCCATATCAGTGGAAACCAAACACTAGCTTATCAAGAATTTTGGCCTCCAAAAACCAAATACAGTCGCCGACGGATTTTTCGGACTTGTTGGATATTCTGGACGTAATACACCATCAGGGTTCTCATAGAGCTACTAATACATTTTAATGCATTTTCACTACTGATTTTTCCAACGAATTTAGGCTACAAATTTCGGTTTTCCAGACTCAATCTAAATCGCTCGGTCCGAGCCACGCTACCTGTTCTTGAAGGCCGCCATGTTGGATTTTCCGTCAACTTGCCCAGGCTTGGCTTCTAGTGGCCGGCTCTATAGCCTCCAAGATTGGAAAACGCACGCGTGCGCCATCCTCCTGTCTTGGAGGCCATGCCCACTCTTCCTTAGCTGATCTAACGCTCTAGGGGACGACACTTTTTTTTTTCTTTTTTCGGTGAGCACTATCGTCATAATCACTTTGTGAAATCCGTTTCTTCTTACTTTACAGCGTAAGCTGTTATGGGCTCATTCCAATAGCTGTTTCAAATCGTGATGATGCCGCCGCCGCCGGCTCCCGCCGGGATCGAACCCACGCCCGCTGCATGGGAGCCGGATACTTTAACATTGAGCCACGCAAGCGTTTGCTATCGGGCCGCAGAAAATACCCTAAGGCACATGCAGGGGGAGACGACTCGAGCCTCCGCCAGTATGGTGGTGCCATCTAGGTAAGATGCCTGCAAACGCAGCGTCCGCAGGCGCAGACGATGATATGCGATTCAGACGAGGCACGCAATCAACGTGCTCCCGAGCTGCCGAGCCTACGCCAGTGTGGTGGCGCCATCTAGTTAAGGTGCCTGCAAATGCGGCGCGCCCGACATGTAAGTTGCAGCTTTAAGGCTTGATCCTGCTTAGCAGACTGCTGTGCAGAGAGCATAACAAGCCTCAGCTCGCCGTCGACGCCGGGCAGGACAGTTCAGATCGTTCTCGTCAAAACAAAGCGAACAGACTGCCACGAAGACCCTGTTGTGCGTGGTGCCCAAATTGGAGCTACTCTTGAGCCGCTCCACCAGCTTACGCTGTGACTGTGCTGCGTGTGCCACACAGGCCTGTGACGTTTTTTTAAGTTCGTTTGCTATTTTGCACGTGGTTTGTGCGCCTCGGAGACGTGTGCGGCTTCGCATTTGTGTGATCGGCGCCACCCCCTGTGCCTTTGCGAGAGCCAAGTAGTGCGAAGCATGGCCTCCGGAAATCCCATTCGGTGCGTAGCGCGGTGGAAGTGTAATCTTGCTAACGCTCAGCAACGGCGTGGAGCCTCCACAATCAGCTCTAACAGCGCGCCGTTGCTGATCTGTTAAGGAGTTAGCAAGATTACACTTCTCCGCTGGGCTACGTGCTGAATAGGACGGCCAGAGCTGATCGCAGAGGCCACGTGCAAAATTTTACAGGGCTCGTTTCTTCGACCTCCATGGCGATCTCTGCTAATGGAGATCGCCAACGCCGTGACGCTCCTGTTGACTGTATGCAGAGATGACGTCAGCCTTGCGCAAATCCAAGCACATGTGATCGCCTCCAAGCGTAGCATGAGGCAAGGCATTATTAAACATTTTTTAATGCCACTCTAAACCCAATAAATTTTCGTTTTTTTGGGGGGGGGGGGTGATTGAGTTTTTCGGACTATTTTTCGGTCCCCGCAAGTTCCGGAAAATCGGTCGGCAACTGTATAGTCCGAGTTGGTCCAATGGCACTTTAGCCGAGCTGCTTCATTTCAATAAAGAAAAACCAATTTGGTGATGTCAATCAAAGTAAAAGGATGAAAGAAAATATGCTGAGCCAGCAGTGCCCTGCTGCTAGTACCACTGTCTACGCCATTTTCTTTATTTGCCGATAGGAAGCGAAACCAGTCTATGTCTCTGCAGCCGTTAAGTTCACCAATAAGAAAATTTGCGCAGGTTAGATGCCCGTGTCAGAACCACGAGAATGCAAAGCGTTCGAGGCATTTGTGCAGACATTGTTACCTGACACTGATGTTTTAAGTTATTTGCTGCATAGCACTGACATTCTCTTTCGGCTTTCCCCTACTCTGCTTCTTCAAAGGTCTGCCAGGCATCTCTGGTGGTCTCGTCTCATCACCACTCAGATTTATACAAGATTGCCTGTAAACATTTCCATGTGAGCATGTTACTTGGTGTAATTGATGCGTTGATGCTCGAGTCTATTGTGTTTGACTTAGAGTTTTGTGCGCTGTGTGTGTCATGCGCTGTGCTCGAGACGCGCCAGGTGAGAGACTTACATGTGAGCGTGTTGTGCTGGATGCGCTCTGCTAGAGATGTGCCAGACAACCCCCAATCAAACCCAGTAGAGGATCAAAGAAACCTTTGCTTTAAAATTGCACATGTGATAGTGTCCCTGCGTGCATGAGATGAACCAGATGAGCAATGATGCCAAGTGCATTATCAATTGGTCCGGACGAAAAAAGTGAATGGTAAGCACAAAATATTTTCAGATGTTTGCAGGAACAAAAATGCAGGTCACCGTACTAATATACAGTTCCCACAAGCACTAGCAGTTCACACAGCATTTTTATACAGTGCAGGAAACATTGACTGGAACAGCAGTGCATTTTGCTGCATCTTTCGAGGTCATTTTTCAAAACTGGTGCTAATCACAAGCCTTCCAGCAAATGGGTGTGCTTTGCATACTTTGCGGTTTAAATTTTGCAAAAACCACCTCTAGTCTCTCTACTATGCTGAGCTTAATGTCCCTTAGTGTTCCCTGAAACACCTGCAATGCAGTTTCTCGCATACAGCCTACCCAATAGCTGGTGATGCTGACTCATCGCTACGAACAACATTGTTATACAGTCGAATACGGATATATCGAATCTGAAGGGGATCACAAAAACGTTCGATATATAGGTAATTAGATATATAAAATGAAAATCTTATACAGAAATTTTCAAGGAGGTTTTACTGCGACATATCCGGGTTCGACTGTACTAGGCATTGTTATCAGTCGATTGCAATGTGGCTTATTGCATGCTCATAAATATGCATGCCTTGGCTTTACAGGTGCTTAACATTTCGGGGTAAAATATGGAGCTTTAGTTGTTTTTCTATCAATTACATTGTTAATAACCTTCAACCAAGAATACTGCAAGCCTGAAACCATGCATTAATACCTGCTCTGGTGTTGGAATCAGAGTGTCATTCTCGAGGGCACTGTTCACAAGAAAGCAGGCCATCACTTTGCGGCCACGGTAGTCACAAAGCTGCAGAAGACTTCCAAAGTGGCTGAGCTGCAAAATTATCAGCAAATCATTGTACGACTGCACCGGTATCTTCAGCAGTCGCACCAACTCCTTTCCAACAGGTTTCGAGAGCTCCACTCTAGAGGAGGAAAAAAAGAATAAGAAAGAGGGTCACAGTGCAACAGGCCATCGCAAGTTCTTAAATTCAGGAATTCTTTATGTGAACAAAATGCTCTACAATGAAATCAGCAAGCAGTTTTTTTTATCAATTATCAGCATCAGCGTTGCCATTTTTCTTGTAAGAATTTCACTAGAACATTAAAAATTCACTGTAATCTTCCAAACATTTTTGCAAACCTTCTGAAAATCCACTACGTATGAACAATTTCCATAAAAACAACAGCTATAGAAAATGGGCATTCTTAAGGTCTACAAACACTTCACATTGCTTTCTTGCATAAGTACCAGCCAGAACAACACCAAAAATCAAAAAAGATCTGGTAAATATCCCCAAAGAAAAACAGCAATGAGCAATAAGATCAAATATTTATACTTAGAGCATGCACTGTGTGCTATGCTAAAGATGCTGCAAATACGGTTATAGCTAGATAGAACGAACTTCAATATAGCCACCGCCTGATTTTTCAAACCGCGTAGGGACCTCAAAAATGTCCAAAACATCTGGCAGTCAGAAAAAAAATTAATGCATGCCTTTAACAGCCCTCAAGAGCTCGCCACAGCCACATCCGAAATAGTGTTAAAGGCCTGCCGATACACTTCTTAGACGTCTTGGTGCTCGTACTGTGACAACAGATGGCGGGTGCACGCATGTATACGTGCAGAGCACACCGACGGACGAGCCACTGGTGGTGGCCTTGCCAAGTGTGCTCAGGAAGGCGGCAGCTGTGCACCTGTGCTCTCACTGCGCTCTCACTTGCTATTGAGAGCAGGCTGGCTTTCCCGCGAAACTTAGATGTCCAGTGGCTAAGCGTGCTTTACAGGTGAAATTTCGCCAGCAGCACAAAATTCTCAAATTCAGCACAAATTCAGACGCATATTCTTAGATTAGATAGAAACAAATGCTAAGAACTGTGTTATATTTTTAATATCCATATTCGATTTGAGAACTACCGTATAGACTCGTGTAAGGGCCGCACCCCCAACTTGGCAGCCCAAAATTTAGAAAAAATATTTCCAATGGAGAAGCAGTCCCGTTCGGTGCCCCGATGTCGCGCATGCGCATTGGTGAATTTTTGCGAGCTGCGTACTTCCGCGTGCCACTACTAAATAATGAGAGCTGCGCGTTGACCTCTGATGCAATGGTATATCCGTGGTGTGCAGAAGTCGCAGGCTGCATCGGCACCATTTTGACCAAAAGGTTCGGTCCCGTTGTAAGAACCGCACCTCGTCAAAATTGTGAAAAAAAGTGCGGCCCTTACACGAGTCTATGCGGTAGTTCTCGAACAGAATATGAATATTAACATTCAATAATATTCAAAATTTTCGAATATTTGCACACCCCTATGAATTTTTCATTGCATGCATTGCAAACATAGGAATCAAGCCTTCTAAACTCCCGTCATGACCCCAAACCTCAAGGCATCTTGCTAGCACATACCTCAGCTGTCTCAGCTACATACACTGCCCAGGAGGCCATTGCTGAAAGCTTACCGACTGTGCTTGGCTGTGCTGAAGTACCAACTCTTACTCTGTTCATCTAGGAGCATTATTATTCTGGTTGAAATTACGTTATCTACTAAGGTCCTGAAAATCCACTTAACAAAAGAGGACCTCATAGGTTCTGGAGCCTTGAACGATGAAACGAAGAATCAATCATCTGGCTATAAGGTCATGATGACAATCTTCTAAGTAGCTTATCTCAGTAGAAAGGCGACAAAGAGCACAGACTTTACAGCCATTACATTTCTCCAGTTTCCAACTGACTTTATTATAAGATGAATCCAGCTCGCTGTAAGAATGTTTATGCATGCATGCATGCATTTATAGCTGTATCAATGCCAAAGTGACTACACATGCTGCCTGCACGTTGTACGTTGATGCTGCCACAAGCTTGTGTATATGCCTACATGCCAAAGCTGAATTCTGCAGAAAGTGCCTACTGTCAGCCACTGTTCTTTATTCACTGCATGAAATACTGCATTTGCAAGCCAATTCTTATCTGGATGGATGACAGGTAAGCCATTCAATTCTTCTGGTAAAAGAGTTAATACATCTTGAGCTAAATCTGCTACATGTCCAATAAAATGTGGTCTTTTCATTTAAAAACAACACTCCCTGGATGGTTGAACATATTGCACTGTTTCGCAGTAATGTGGCCCTGCAATTGAAGCTACAGATGTTATAAGCCAATCAGAAGCCTGATCACCTAAATGCAATAAATCTTGCATTGTGTGTCCATTTGCATCAAATCACCTGCCGAGTCTAATGTGCCAGAACACACTTCATAGCTTTCGCTCCTGAGCCAAATTATTCTTAAATGAAGTACAGGCATTGCGTCTCTTTCTCTTTCGATAATGCTTTGTTCAAATATGGTATCCATCTAAGTATAACAAATAACTCAGACACAATGCAGCCTATGTTGTGTTCTTGAAAGCCATGTCATGTAAGAAGGATATTAAGTTTGCTAAGCAATTAAATTTACAAACGATCGGGTACCATTTAACAAATCTTTTGAAAAACTAGAAGGTTGCAGAGCATATATCAAAAGATAAACTAGTGCCAAAAACTATTCAGACATTTTTTTCTAAGCACTAAACAAAGTCAAAAATAACATAACCAGTGGCATTAGAAGCTTGTTTACACATGCATCAGGCAGGCACAGCCTAACCATTTATTTCTTGTCACCATGGCGCTCACGCAGCTGCAGTCATGTCCAGTAAACAATAACAACCATTATAATTTCTTACTGCAATGTGCTGCATGAATTCTTCTGAGCAAGGGAAAGTCTTTTGGAACATTTTTGTGAAAACTTAATTACGAGAACACTCTACATCTTTATAACAAAGGTTTCATATTTGTCTTCAATGTAAAATGTTATTGCAAGCTAGCTAGCTGATTTAAACAGCAACATACCCTTTCTTACGCAAGACTGCCTGTAACGACACCATGTTCAATGACATTGAGTTCACCTCTGATTTGCCCCCCCCCCCCCCCCCCAAATGCACATTTTTTTTTTTTTTCACCAATATTTTCAAGTTATTTCTGATATGTCATCTCACATACTGCAACTCTTTTTGCTGCTCAAAAGAAGAGTAAACACTGTTTCATACCTAGTTATGCCAAGCTTGATGAAGATTTCCTCAGTTGTCTGAAGCACTTTGTCAACATAGTCAACTCTTTCTCGGTAGCATTTCAAAGCCAGGTGAATTAAGGAAACTTGCAATGACACGATGTCTTCTGTTGGCATGTCCTGCCTCATCTTCAAAAAAAAAAAAAAAAAAGAGAAATTAGGTGCAGCATTTCTGTAGATATCACATGCAGTAATTCCGTACATTTTTTTAGTTGTTTTTATCCACAAGACCTTTAGAACCAATCCTGCAACCATCAAGGGTTTATTCAAACTTTACAAGCATTGATACAGACAGGTATCAAGGGTGTGCACAACCAAAAAGCTTCGAAAAGCAAAAACACAAAGTAAATGCAAAGCTTTTGCAACACTGTCCGATTCACTTAGCCCTCATTCATAGAGACGCCAGTGCTAGAGTAGTTGATTTCATCATGCATGTGATAATTTTAAAAAAAATTTTTGTAATCATGTTCAACAAGTAATAGCTAGTCATTTGTATATTTGTAGTACTGTCAATAGTTTATTGTGTTTCTGCATTTCTTTGCTGTAATCAAGATGTATCATCTGTTTTGCTGCCGCTGTCCCTTGTACATCAAACAGGGGCATGGTTACCCCCGAGCCAACATCTGTATTGACTTTTTGACCATGTATCTCTCAAGATGCAGAATGAAGTGAATCTGAAAAAGTAAATATTGCTATATAGGCTGAGGGGTTGTCAATTGTTGTCAAAAGTGGTTCTAAGCCGACTAACAGAGATAACTGGCCTATAATTGCTAACTGGCCTATAATTTTTTAACTCTTCAATGTCTTTCTTATTATGGATTAATATGATGGCATTCTTCCAAGCGTCTGGTACACTTTAAGTCATGACGCATTGCACATAAAGGGCCCCAAGCTTTTACAGTGTAGTATGCCCTCCATCTTTTAATCAGCTGCTATTCCTTCTTCAAAGCCCTTCCAACCTCATCTCTAGTTATACACATAACTTCTTTCCTGTTCGTCACTACGTTCAATCAGTTACATGGCTACTCTGGGTACAAGTACATACGGAATCCCTCTGCTGGCTTTATTATATCACTGAAATTACTGATGACACTGCCCTGCTTATCTTTGACTGCATACACCTTGATCCTTTAAATGCAAAGTTTCTTCCTTACAGATTCCTCAATATTTCCAATGTTCAAATTTTTAATGTCAATTATTTTCTTCCTGTTTATCAGCTTTGATAGTCAACCAGTTCAATCTGATCTCTGGGTTATACACTGTCATGCTTTGTCATTCCCTTATAAGTTCCTTTGTTACTTGGGAGAGCTTGCCTTTTTGCTGTCTTAACGGCTTATCTCCAACTTCAACTGTGGGCTCTGAAATTATCTTGTTAAGTTCTCATTCATGAGTATGAAAACTATTTCTTGATTTTAGTTGCACAGAGTATGAAACTGATTTCTTGTTCCCTCGTCTAAGCTTTTCCAGGTCCACTTCTTGTTATTGCACTTCCGAAAAAAGGTATTCATTACTCGCAAATACATATAAAGGCTTCTAAATTCTTGTAGGCTGAACTAGGGCACATATTTAGAACTTCTGGACACCTGATTTAATTTTACCACTTCACCACCGTGTGGTGCACCCATGACTTTCACTGACACCCCAAGCAGACACCATTATTAAAAAACCTGTGATAACTTATTGTCCTCGACCACTGAGTGTGAGCAATCAAGCAACTACCGCTAGCCTCAACTTCTTGAGCTTCCACTCTGACATGCATTCAGCACTGATCAATCTCCATCTGCCATCACACCACGTGCCTTAATGTACCTAATTAGAATTTTTTCAATTGAGATTTGGTTAATTACTGTATTGAATGTTGTGATTACTCACAAAAGTAATGCCAGCCTCTCCAAACTGACTAAACTGTAGAGGCTGATCTGCAATATTTGTCGCAGATGATGCTTAAAAATATGCCATAGCTAAAAATAAAAAGAAGGAAAAGAAACCCCTGGTATACAGGGTGTTTCAGCGAACACTTTCAAAATTTATTTAAGGTTGCCTGTGGCAGATAGCCCAATTCTAGTTAATCAGCTGGTCTAATCGAAGAGGCGGACATTACTTGCACAAAAAATTGAAATGCACAATCGACTAATCAACAAAAATTCACTAATTAAGTTTTTAACTAATTACCTGATGGCCCATATTGCCATTTACAAATTGTAGCCGTGGAGTTCGAGGGCGGATCCACTTGGAATGAATTCTGGGGATGAAACCAGTTTCGAGATATTAATTTCCGAACTTTGCGGAGAAATGCATTGGCGTACCAGTTAATTTTGTGCTTCAATGCATAAAGCAACTTTTGTTAAGAAACTAACTGGAACGTCAATGCATTTCTCCGCAAGGTTTGGTAATTAATATCTCGAAACTGGTGTCATCCCAAGAATTCGTTCCAACTGGATCCACCTTGCGAACTCCAAGGCTACAATTTGTAAATTGCAATATGGGCTATCAGGTAATTAGTTAAAAACCTAATTAGTAAATTTTTGTTAATTATTCGAATATGCATTTCAACTTCTTGTGCAAATGTCCGCCTCTTCGAGTAGACCCACTTCATACAACTAGAATTCTGCTATCTGCCACAGGCAACCTTTTAAGAATTTTTGAAAGTGTTCGCTGAAACACCCTGTATACTGACATACAACACCGCCTCTACACATGTGACCATTTACTGCTAATGCAGCAAGGGTCATCAAACCCCGAGAAACTTCCCTACGCAACAGGCTCTAGTAACCACTGCATGAGTTACGCCGCATTATCTTGTTAGTTCCTTACATGTGCTAGCTGTCCTCTTAACTATGGTGTCACCCTCTTGTGTCATGCATAACGTCCTCCGTCCTTATCAAGCAAGCAATGATTCATCGTGTGCCTGACGCTTAGACCCCGCACATCAATGTCACAGAAAATTGAATACAATGAAGGTAAAGTAAGTGTTCCATCTCCCAGTGAGAAAGGTTGCAATGAACACATATGACATAATATCAGGCCATTTCATGCTTACACCTATTTCAGGATACAGAATAAACTGCTTTTCCATAATTAACAACATCCAGTACTACATGTCAGCAAATGTAACATGAAGAGTAGTGACATCCACAAACAGAACCTAATTAGTGCTAAATCTTCAAACCAACGAGAAGAGGTAGAAATGAAGCAACACACTTAACAAAAGCACTAACCTGTATCACTTGTGCTATCTGGTCAGAAAAGATATCAAATAATTTGATGTCACTCGGAATGCCTGGTCCATCTTCTTTCATTGCATAGGCTGCTAGTCTAGTGGGTAGAAAAAAAAAATTAAGCTGATACACCAAACAATTGAGTAAGAACATCCTTCACAGTAGAGGTCTCTTCAATATGCTCAGATACACACGTAGTCAGACCCAGCCAATAATGTGTAAGTAGTTATACATTTTCAGATAAATCTAGTAAGTTCTTAAATACATTGCTGTTAGGTTTAGAAAATGGAGATTTATTGGAAAGACCTGAAGCTACAGGGCGGTGAGATAAATACCCAAGTAATTTTTTTTTTTTTTTTCAGCAATTGTTTTCTGAGCTTCAAGACTCAAAAGAGGCTCTGCTACATAGTGCTCACATCCATGAATGCACACAGTGCTCATTACTGATATGCATTCACAATCGCTAGGACTCTTTAGGAACTGTTAAAACATTGACATTGACATAAGACATTGCCCATCTCTAAATACTGGATGCACAAGATATTAGAGAACATAACTTAGGATCACCACAGAAGAAATTAACATTCCTGTAATATCTGTCTAGGTGCTGAAATTTGTTTTCATCAACTCTTCAGTCATTGATGTTTATTCAAAAGTAACTGCTTCCATTCTGATCGGAGAGAAGGGCCGGCCTAGTTGCAGTCCTAGTTGCTTTAGCTGCAAACCACCGCAACTTGGAGATTGCCACATTCCTAAATGTGACAATCTCCATTGCAAAGTATTAATATATACTGGTTGGTGTATACTTGGGCGAAGAGACGGTGCTTTAAGAAAGCTTCCATATCTTTGCCCAAAAAAGAGTTGGCATATTTTGAGTGTGATTTGTAAATGTTTCTAGTTGGTTTGGACTTGGTGGCACCCGTATACAGGGTATCCCAACTATCATGCAGCAAGATTTAAAATTATGCAAATGCCACGCAGCTGGACAGAACCAAGGTAATGTTGTTTGCCGTTGCTTGGAGATAATCAGATTATTTTTTGCATTCTGCCAAATTAATTAGTCTTAATTAATTAACTTCTGAAATATTATAATTAGGTGAAAAGTGTCAATGTGAAAATTGTAGAGCAACATGAAAAACTCCCGGTATAGCTTTCTGTTGCTCAATACGTGCTACATAAAAGTGTTTTCCGAGCGTGACCTACAACCCAACCTACAACGAAGGACGAAGACGCTCTGCTCGCCAGTGCCCGCTTAGACAAGGATCGAACATGCTTCGTACGCTCAAGAAGAAGCCTTCTCCTCAATGGTCATCGACTGTGATTCGAAAATCATCAGCTGCGCTACCATCCGCATTCTAGTTCCAGCATTAGAGAACAGGTTGCCATTGCTCTTGCATTGACGGACGGTGAACATGACACGATTTATTCAGACTCCAAGACCACTATCAGGGCCTTTCAGATGGGAATGGTGGCTCCCCAGGCCCTACGTATCATCCAAAACGCTAAATACCTCAAACATCACTCATTGGCCTGGTTCCCTGCGCACCTTGGAAACATTGAGGGTGCCTCGCTCAACCCCAACGAGGAGGCACACTTGGCTGCATGAGGTATGACTGACCGTGCGCCGAGTAATGCGTCCTCTCCTGGGCGACCCGAGCCTCTCTGCTAGTACAATGAGATCTGCAAACACAATTACCTATCAAGAAGACTCCTGCCTCTGCTGCACTCCTCGCTGTGCAGGGCCCAGGCAGTCACTCTCAGACTTCTACGAACAAGCACTTACCCGAGCCCTGCGACACTGCACACAATGTACCCCGAACGGTTTCCAAGCCCCAACTGCCCCGTGTGGTGGTTATGCGGACTTCGAGCATGTCCTGTGGGGCTGCGCCTCTGCCGGCCCCCCTTTCACCCAAAATGATGACGCTTATTAAGGCCCAGGATCAGACCTCTCAAATCCTGGCAGTCCAGAGGGCCCGCAAGAGGGCCGTCAGGTTTGACCTGATGGTCCCCGAGTGGACCTAGCCAGGTGACGTCAAGTTTACTCGCATCTATCGTGGACCGAATAAAGTTCACTCACTCACTCCGAGCGTGAAAGAAGCCCGCGAATACACGCAAAGTGCCTCGAGCGGCCAGTCGCACGGCAATTTTGCCTGTATTCCTGGGTACCTTTCACGCTCGGAAAAACATTTTTATGTAGCACATACAGTATAGACCACTTATAACGTAACCGCTTATAGTGCAGGACCAGATATAGTGCGGTCTTTTCAGACTCCCGTTAATTTTCCCATAGCACTCCATGTAATACACGTATCGCTTATAGTACAGTTGCGGGAAACGAAATACCGGTTACAGTGCGGCTGCCTGGGAGTACCGAAGTCAGCGGAGCCGGCGAACGCTCCCCTCCCCTCAAATGGGCGCCCCAAGGAGTGCTCGAGGAAGAGAGACGAAGTGGAGGAGAAGGGCACGTGGTGCGAACGAACAGCCAGTGAGGCTAAAACCAGAATCTTGAGTGCGAGTCGTGAAATATCACGGCGCGCATAGCGAGTGAGGGCCACGAAACTGCCAACGCCGGCCAACGCTCGCTTCACGATAACGGCAGTAAACGAAACTTCAGGGAGCGGCGGCGCCGGCATGGCACGGCGAAGGGCGCACACTATGGGGCGCACGCGGAGACCGTGCAATGTGAGGGAGGAGGGCGGCAGGGAAATGGATTTCGCCTTGGCAACTCCGCCGCTTCGGTGGCTCCCCTCACCCTCCCTCGTAACTCCCTCACTTTCGAATGTCACCGTGCATGCCCGCCGCCGCTCCAGCCGGCCCAGCGCCAGCTCCCCGAAGTTTCGTTTTCTGCCGGGCATTTGCCGGCGTGGGCAGTTTCGTTGGCCGGCCCGGGACAGCACCGCTGCTTCCCTCTGCGCCGTAGCCGCAGCGTGCAAGGTCAACACGTGACTAGAAAGTAAAGGAAGCATAAAGGAGAAAGATGGGTTCACTGTCATTTTTTACGAGTGGCTACGGTAGCGTGGCTGAGACGTCGGCACGTACACGCATGTTCCCACGCAACGCAGAATCGGCGACCTTGCCATTTGACAGAGGGTGAAATTTCCGCCGCGTTTTTTTTTTCTTTTTTTTTCTTGTTTTGTTCGCGCGCGACATTGAGGGGTCTCTCCTAAGCTTTTACTCTATGGCGGTGCCGGAGCAATGCCGGTCAGAGGCGCCGCCACGTGATTTGGTTCGAATTAACGAGATTCGACTGTAAAATGAATGCAAACGTTCTAGCCACATTCCTCGACTGTCGCATACGCGTGGCGGCTCGGTACACATGTTTTGCATATGTGAAGGCCTTGAAAATTGTTGCTTTGGTTATAGTGCGGTACCTCTTATAGTGCGGATATTCGCAACTCCGGCGACTTACGTTATAAGCGGTCTACACTGTATTGAGCAACAGAAACCTATATCGGAAGTTTTTCATGCTGCTCTACAGTTTTTTCGTTGACACTTTCCACCTAATTATAATATTTGAGAAGTTAATTATGTAATTAAAACTAATTAAGTAATTAGGCGGAATGCAAAAAATCCAAGTATCTCCAAGCGACAGCAAACAATATTACCTTGCTTCTGTCCAGCTACGTGGCAGTTGCATAATTTTAAATTTTGCTGCATGATAGTTGGGACACCCTGTATATGTAGCTCTTCACCACAAGAACATTATGGTTGCCAGTCAGCAATTGTGTGTGTTGACTGCTGCTGTCCTGTTCTTAAAGTACTGACGTATTTTAGACGTCATTTTTTTGTTTTGTTAAATTGATGTTATATACCAATAAACCCTAGAAGAAATACTAGAAAGCCTCAGAGTGCCCAAAATAATTTAATACAACTGGTTTTCTAGAGCCATTTTCGGTTTCATTTCCCGGGAGGTTACTGTGTTGTAACCTCATGAGGCAGAGTGTGATCACGTGGGAGCAGGTCATCGCGACGTTATGGCACTCACTCTAGCTCCCTTGGTCGTTCCTATGCTGCTACTCATTGTGAGGCCCTCTGTAGCAGCACAGCAGACAACCTAGCGAGCTGGAGTCGTGATGTCGCAACACAGTAACCTGCTGGAAACGAAACCGAAAGTGTCGGAAGAAAAGCAATTGCATTAAAATATTTAGGGCGCTCAAAGGCTTGTCAGTATCTTTTCTAGGACTTCGAGGTTCAAGACCTTCATTTAACGCAAAAAATGAAGAGTTGAAAGTATCATGTCAGCACTCCCTTAATCGCCATTTCTCCTGTCAATAATGTCTTTTGTTTTCAAGGTCAGAAGAGAACGCATGACTTCTAACAGTGACATGCAATCTGTAGCAAAGAGAAAGAAGCACTGCTGGTAGTAGGATGTCATCCAGATGGCTGAATTTGTCCAGCAGGTCCACAACATCATGAGTGAGAACACTCGAAAGTCAATGAAGACCACTGCCAAGCTACTGCCAAGGGGCAGGGTCAATAGTCAGGCTTTTTGTACACGAGCACACTGGGTACCAGTGCTAAGTGATGGCTTTGCATCCTCCCACACAGCTGGCTAAGCCCAAAAGTAGCCATCTGTGAACTTCTACAACCATGTCACACCCATAACGGCCTCCTAGTTCCCAACATTCAAATCCACTAGACTGCAATGTCTGCAGCGTCAGTAAGAAGGACCTTAAAAAAAAAAACTACTAAAAGCTTGCTGAAGGCTGCTATTGTGGAAGAAATATGTTTCATGCTTAGAGCATGAGGAAACGTGACTCTCCAAGCTGCTGGCTGGAAACTAAAGTATTACTGAGAAGTGCAGGCGTGCATGTGTTTGACCTTTGGCCTGCACAGTGGAAGCACACTCAAGTTTCACTACAAGGCTCATGCATGTGGCACTATGTGAAGCCCTGTCATGTCTCCTTGTTTGTTAAGACAAAATATGGCCCATCTGGAGGGTCCAAATAAATTATGTACTTGCCCAGCAAATGACCCAGTCCTTTGAAAAGATTGGCATAGTGTTCTTCAATGCATTCTGTTGCACAGAGGACCTTCTGGATGCCCAAGCTTTCTACAGCTGGTAATCCAAAGAGAGGGCACTTGAGCTGTCGCACAACATTGATGGCTTGCTTCGAATTTTTTTCGCTTCCATGATGCAGATAAGTCAAATTTTTTGAGGGCTTGGTCCTATTGGTCTTACAACAGTTTCTTTGACCGGTTGAAGGTGTCCCGTGGAACCCCAACAAAAGTTGCCGGGACAACAGTCACCTGCACACCAGTGTCGATCCTCTCAACCAATGGCATGGTGTTGAAGACAACTTCCAAAACCTTGATGTCGAGTTGAACATTAGCTGGTCGAGTGATGGTGCCAAGGAAAAATGCTCAAGTCGCAAGAAAAATGCTACAGTGCTGGTAGCCATCTGTGTGCTTGCCCTTTTGAGTTATGCAGGGCAGATGTACTCTTCTGTTTACATATGCAACACCCATGTGCCATGTAAGGGCACACTACATGGCACAAGTGACATGTCACAAAACTGTCAACATCAGCAGGCATGCAGCCAAGCATGCAGCCATTTTCAAAGTCAGATTAAGTCAATTATTGAAGCCAAAGGTGGCTTTACTCACGACAGTTTTTGACAACAGTAATGAAATAGTCTACAAAATTGTGTGTGAACATATCTAATGTTGCGTGAAACATCAATGCTTCTCTCAAAGTCATCATCATGTTCTCAAATACCATGCCACCCTGCATCTCACCTCATCAGATTATCTGTAAATTTATGTTCATCTTATCATCATAGTATGCAAGTTGTCCAAAACTGCAGGGTACAGGATAGCCTCACCACTACCTTGGTGTGAAGTGCACAATGTAGTCCTTCTATGGTTGAGACATGCCAGCATACGAGAAAGAAGGATATGCTTTGTGTAAGCGATGGAGGTATAAAACGACCAATCAAGTGCTCACTAACTTGCCAACTCTATTAACTTCATGTGTAATCAACTATGACTGAAACATTACAATCAAGGTGTGCAGTATTTCACAGTATCATGGGTAGGCATGCTGATAAGCCTCATGCTTAAGCAATATGTAAGGTTTATTTTATTTTAGAGGTGTATGACACGCATTCTTAAGAACTTTGGCCTGATAACACACCTTTTTTAGCATACGTGTGTGTGCTTTATTATTAATTCAACTTCAGACACAGCACACAGACAGCAGCAAACTTGAAACAGCAGAGACTGACACACAACACATTGTCTTCAGATTGCACTGTCATTTTTGACGACTTTGCTGCTGCCGATTTCACCTGCTACAGGAACTATACTGAATATACTTGCTCAAAGCAAGTACCCCGCTAGTAGTATGTGTCTTGCACTGCCTCAAGAGGACGGCACAAGTGCCACATAATTCATTTTTCACATGCACTTTTTTGCAATCTTGTGTCAGCCCATCCATCAACACCTTTAAAACTTATGACAGACAGAATTTATTTTTCCTAAAGTGTGGCAAAACATTGATAAAATCGTAGAACGATCCCAAATTTGTAAACTGTATGAAAAATTTGGGAGACTTGGTAGGTATGGAATATGCATCCTTGCATTCAGCAGCACAACACCACAGCTGCTAAGTGAATTGCAATGTATTTTAAGAAGATTGCAATCATTGCATTCTACCGGTGCTAACATATGGGGCAGAAACTTGGAGGTTAACAAAGAAGCTCGGGAACAAGTTAAGGACCGCACAAAGAGCGATGGAACGAAAAATCTTAGGACTAACGTTAAGAGACGGGAAGAGAGCGGTGTGGATCAGAGAATAAACAGGGATAGCCGATATTCTAGTTGACATTAAGCAGAAGAAATGGAGCTGGGCAGGCCATGTAATGCATAGGATGGATAACCGGTGGACCATTAGGGTTACAGAATGGATACCAAGAGAAGCGCAGTCGAGGTCGGCAGATAACCAGATGGGGTGATGAAGTTAGGAAATTTGCAGGTGCAAGTTGGAATACGCTAGCGCAAGACAGGGGTAATTGGAGATCGCAGGGAGAGGCCTTCGTCCTGCAGTGGACACATATAGGCTGATGATGATGAACTTAATGTCTTGGATATTTCTTTATGGAATGACACCAAGTTCAATAGCTGGATTCAACGATTGGACAGAAAGGTGCCTCCGTGACTGCACAAAGTGCAAAGCGTACATTTACTTCAGCATCTCCTTTAAACAGAATTTAATTTTCCTTCCAAATGCATTTGGCAAATCAAATCAAGGTTCAACAGAAAAGGTCTGAAAAACAAGAAAAATGGCAGTCACCTGTCAATAAGGGAGATGATGATGTTTTTGACATTTACTTGTGGCCTGAGCTCTGCACAGGCCTTGAGAAAGCAGCTCAGAGTTTGTAAGTGAAATTCATCAGGAAAAACTTGAATGATGCACTCCATGAGGTACTCCTGGGCTATGGCATCCCTGCAGCTTACTACTTGCTCCAAAATGCCTGGCAAAACCACCTGGTCACATACACACACAAAAAAAGCAATATGAAATGACAGCACATATACACCTTTTGCAAAAAAAAAAAAGTAATAGCCAGCTGGGCTTTATTTTGATGATACGCTACAAACAACATAGGTAAGCAAGACCAAACAACAGGCATTGAGAACAGTTTCATTACAGCAGCACAAAAAAATAATGAACAAGATGGGAAAAGCAAGCAATGGAAAGTAGGAGTTTCAATGTAAAATTAACCTAAATGATTGTTGCTAGAATATACCCCTCTTCCAAAGATGATTCAATTTACCAGCTAACATTTAGGGAAAATCACTGTTAAAGAAACTGCTTCAACCCACACTACTTGCAGAAACCATCATTGTTGTGATGCCCGGTATAGATTAAAAGTGTATCTACTTCACACCGACTCACTCCTGGTCATCCTCAAGCATGAAGCCAACTGATGTAGGTAGCAAAGAGTGGGCAGACAGGGGAAATGCGAGTGCATTTGAAGATAATTTGGTCCGCCAATTTGTCTCACTCTGTACGTGGTGCACATAGCTTGAAGGCACATTCTTGCACAGTGTTTCCAGCACATACTGTTCAGATTCTATAAAACTGCTTGAGGACACCGATATTACTGCTTGCCAATGCAAAGATATTGATGATGGGTGAAAGAAGTACTAAGTACAGGTATGTGTTCAAGAACGACGCATTTAATGGAAAGTTGGGACAACCTGTGAAATTCCAGGCTGCTCAACATAACTTCAGGACGACTCGGAACAGAAATGTTGATGAAAACTAGGTGCACACTGCTTAGTAGATGTCCAATGGTACCCGACATTATTGAGACATTGTACAAAACAGGAACACGTCCTGAAAACGCACCTATGGTCATTATCAAAGTGACACCACTTAGACACCAAGACTTTGAAGCAGTCAACACTAGTGTCACAACTATTACAGCAAAGCTACTTTTATCTAATTACAATTTACATCAACATTCTTCATTCTGCTGGCTTCCAGATAATCATCATCATCATATTTTATTCAGGAAAAAGGATCATACAGATGTGTGTGCAAACATCCGAGTCCCTAGTCAATGGCTAGTTGGGGTACATTCAATATACTGAAGACTCACTGCATCAGAAAGCATGCCTGAAACAGCATTCTGAGATGGTTGTGCTTTTAGCTGAAATGTTAAAATATCAAGGTTTGGCGGGACATCGAAGACCAATGGTGAAATTGGTCAACTGCTTATGGTGCAGTAAGCAGGAATTAAAAGTTGTAAGCATCCCAATATTTTCTGTAAGATGGCTGGAAGGATATTTGGTGCTTGAATTCAGCGTTATCCTTTGCAGCTGTCATAACCATGCTGCTTCAGGTTAAGACAGAAGCCTAATGAAGAAGCGAACTTTCTATGCATTTGAAAATGCCAGTAGCCTAAAAACATCAGATGTCATTTGGTGCTTCTCATCACACCTTTCATTCACTACAAAAAAAACCTGTGCACTTTTACGCAGAAAGGAACTAGGAGAGCAGCCTACCTTCTTGTAACGTTCCATGTCCACAGCATCAAGCTGAGAGAGACGCACCAGATTGGTTCCTACCAGCAGACGCAACTCTTGGCGTTCCTTTTCTCTGCGATCTCGATCCCGAGAGTGGCCTTGGTGTTGCATCCGCACCCACAATTTGTTCATTTCACCAAAATTAAGAAGAACGAAGTCTACAGAATCTTTCACTGTTCCACTCACTTCGCTGTCTCTGGAAAAAAACAGCAACAAGACAGCTTGAAGCAGCTGCCTTACATAAATAGTTCCCCTTGCAGCTGGAAATTTAAAACTACAAACTCTTACTACACGATTACCTTGTGTACATCAGCAGTTCAACTTTCCCTCCATCAGCATTCAGGTTTGCGTCATTCCTGGAATACATCAAGAGGTACTCAGTAGTGGAGTGAAATGAACTTTTATACTGTGCAACATAAGTATAAACAGATGCAAAAGCAAGACAGCCACCTACTTTAGTGATACTGGAAAACTCATTTAAATCTACACAATTTTTTCCACAGAAAGCTATTCAGTTTCTACTGCAGTTCCCTAGTTACCATAATCAAGAACCTGCTATAATAATGCCTAAACCATACCTGTGCCACAAGAGCACAGAAAATGACATGGTATTTCATGTCTCGCTCTAGATGCCACTTGCGCCCTGCCACACAGGTAAATACAATAGCATTCAAATTTGATTACACAAGCAATTTACAGAGTTCTGACTACTCCTTGGGCCACTAGATGCATACTCCTGTACCTTGTTTGGCTAAATAGCATATTTAGATAATGCTAATCAAACATGTCATTACAGCCCTTTTGACAGAAACTGATGTGGCGCCACAGCTACTTACAGGGCTGCATCTTCTTCATTGTCAGGGAGAATATTCCGTGTGCACTGCAGCAAATAATTGCGCAGAAAGAGCCCTCGTAGTGGGTGTTGCACCCCACGGCACATCTCCACAAGGTCCTTAAGGATGTCTTTTTTAGAGTGCTCATTTGACTTCATATAAACCAACCCAACAGTGATTAGAAGATATCTATAAAGAGAAAGCACATGCTGTAGTTTATTATGAATGGCAAGGACATGCTTAAAGGACAGCAAGACATTCAGGTGATGGGATGATGCGAAAAAGCTATTTAAAACCAGAATATCAAGAGTATGAAATCCAAACACAAGAAGTCAGCTGTATATGTTAGCAACACGTCCCTTATCAAAAAAAAAGCCACAATGAGATAAAACCAGCACTTATACAATGTAATGTAGATTAACACAAATTGCAAGAAATGAACTTCAAGGAGAATATTAGTCAGACCCATAACAGATCATAAGCACAAGACACTATCAGACCGAACCTAATTATTCTAAAAGTTTGTGCATTAGGAAATTTTCCCAAGAACTTAAAGTGTTTCCTTCTCAGGAGTTAGTGTTGCAAAAAGTTTCTTCTAGGGCACACAGGCTACCACAATTATAAAGCAAAGCCACATCTGAAAAAGCTTGATATGAACAGTTTTGTGCTTTACACCAAGATTTGTCCTTTACACAAAGACATCAGAATACATACTCTTTAGACAGCTGTGAGCATGTGCAAAGCACGTGTTGCTGCCTTCCACTTACAGCAGGTGCTCATGCAAGCTCACAACAGTCTGGCAATAGATTATGGATGCCAAGGGACTTATTGTTAGAAAGGTCGATAAGCTGGGTCACATTTTGAAACAATGGTACAGAAAATGAAATGTTTGTGTATGTAATCATGGATTGATTTCAACTGTGTGTCCTAATCGGCAGCTACATAGACATGTTTTCTAACCACACTAACTTGCATAATTTCCAATGCGCAATTCACTTCAAGGTTTAACACTACTCATTAGAGCACAAGTGACCCCTGAACACTTGAACACGCTACTTTTCTGATGCTCCCAATTCTAATCAGAGTCAATTTGCTGTTAGGAGAACATAAGATGCTTCAAATCCTACCAGTCAGATACCTACACCTACTTCAGAAATGAGACAAATTTTATGTTCTATAAGCTGACCAATTACTTATGACTTTAACCTTTCTAAAAGTAGTACTTCATTTTTACTTTATGAATGAAAAATGAGGAACCCAGTTTAAGATCTAGCTAGCATCTAGCTAGCATGGAAGGTAATTTTTCATAATAAATATTGGCATAACAGCAATTTTTATTATTAGCACATCATGCTTCCCCCCCCCCCCCCCCCATCCACTGTAGTTAACTGTCATTCCGGTTAGTAATCATCATCAGCCTATATTTATGTTGACTGCAGGACGAAGGCCTCTCCCTGCGATCTACAATTACCCCTGCCTTGCGCTAGCGTATTCACGGTTAGTAATGGCAGTTCTCAAACAAACTGCAAAGAACAAGAATCAGTCTGGAAGAGAATTAGAACACAGTTGTTATACAATCACCACACATGAATCGCACACAAAGCAATTTTATGCAAAGTGGCAAGAGTGAGCGGCTGGCCAGAGTCCTTGCGCATGAACATATGGGATATCAGACACTCCAATGCACTACATCTCATAGTAGTGCCAACCAACATGCACAGCAGCCTCATTATGAAATGATACCATGCTTTCACTACTTTTTGCATCATGAATGTTCTACTTTTATGTGTGAAAAGGTCAAAGAAATGTTTGAAGCAGAAGACAGTAAAGGGTGCATATAATGCAGCCACCATGGCACAAGAAACTGGATATTTTGTTCTGCTTAAAAATTTGCCATTTAACTTCTGCAAACTTCATAATGTAACAATAAAACTGCAATGAAAAAAGCCCTTTTCTAAGCTGTCTCAGTTTCCTTGCATAACATTTAAGTGCTGTTTTCTTGTGTTGCAACACAGGCTGGTTTTTACGCTTTATGCAGTCTTCTGTAACAAAATTCTGTACCCACACTCTTCAATGTATACAGAATACAACTGTCTACTTGTGGTTACTGCACTTCTTATCAATGGAAGTTTAAGTTTTTATTGCATGGACAGTTACACATTGCGCATATTATGAAGATGGGGCCCCATAACTCACGTAGTTGTAAAAGGGGTCTGTGAACTAGATGTTTTTATATAACATAATGAGCATGTTAATAAATAATTCACTAAAAAAACATCCCTAAAATAATAATTCAGGGTGTCTGTACTGGTTCCTTTGACTAGCACACTTTTTTTTATCTTGGAGAAGTAAAGCCTCAACTTCAAACCTCTCAAAGCCAAGGAGGACTATGCATTGAAATGACTGACTACATTTCAAGTCATCATTAGACAGGGCCATTATTCGTGAGGTTTTAATACCCCTTCTATCGTTTCTAGAAACCTTCGCTTTCAGCACCATTCATTTTTGCTCTAATATACTACTTCTAACTATCCATGGGATATTTCAGGTTCTCTCAATGCTGCAAGATAGTAGCTACGCTTACATGAATGCCACAGTAGCATGTCACCTTTAGTGCACCACGATAATTGCTATACAACAGCGTTTACATGTGGCGCATCCACCCTCATCTGAAACAAGCCGAAACCTGTTTCAGGCGATTTGCATTCCACCGGTGAGTGGAGGAGAGCACACGGCGGCAGCTGTCTCTCTCCCTCAATGACACACGCCAGCTTTTACATGCACCTTGCAAGACGACTTATGCCATCTCAAACTACCCTCTCCCATCACATCAACGTGATTGGCCTTCCTAGCGCATTGCCGCCGTTTACATGAATGTGATGCATTGGAAATGTGATGCAATGTATTGTCACATTCATCTACTAGCTATAGTGCAGGTGGGGCCTCCCCACTATTATTTTCCCCTATAGTCATTACTATATCTCAGAAGTGTGCAACATTGGGCTAGTTAGTTCAACATGGCTTCGAAGGTAAAACAGTGAAAAGAATGACGACAGACAGAAGAAACGAACACACACCACGAAGTGCAGACTAGCAACTGGAGGGTTTATTGTGATGACAGCAATAATAAAAAGCAAGAACAATTAACACATGACAGCAAGAAACATTGTCACATGATAAAACTTGCAGGAGGCAAATTATTGGGGAAAAAAATAATAAAAATAAAAATAAGAAAAATATGCAGAGACCCTCGTGCTAACTTTTACGCACTGTCAAAGTAACTGATCTGCTTTTAGTTAGAGTTAAGGATGGGGTGCTCACACAGGCCTCAGCTCCTTTGTTAATTGCGTAAGCTGCAGCAATAGGCGAGTATATGTGCTGCGATAACGTTTTATCAACTTGCACTTTGCGAAGTCGGGAGCACAACCAGACTCGACAAACTGGACATCTGCTGGCATTATGCACCCCGCTTTACTCCCTTTCACCTCTTCTCACTCAAAATTAATCAATCATGCTATAGACACTGCCACGCTCAAGAAAGCTCTCACCGAGCCATGCCATCACAAGGTAGAGTTCAACTTAAAGGCTCAAGTGGAAAGACTACGGAACACAGGTTACCCAGAAAATTTACTTTGATGCCTAGCCAAAAAGCTTCGCACTGAGCTTCTCAGGAAGACTAGCAACAAGCAGCAAACTGAGACAACATCCCGGACGAGCGTTATTCTGCACATACACAATATTTCGCACAAGATCAAGAAAGTTGCCAAAAGAGCAGGAGTCGAAGTTGTTTTCTCAGCCCCCAACAAGCCGAGTTGACTATGCAGGGTTGTCAACACAACAGGGCACAAGAAGGCTGTGTGTACCACAAGGTACACAAAGCCCTTCATGAACTGTAGAGTCAACGTCGTCTATGAAGTCCCGCTCTCCTGTAGAAACACCTACATTGGTCAGACGGGTCTGTCTTAACCAGCAGCTCAGTGAGCATGCCAACTAGTGCTGCCAAAAACAAGGCAGCAAAATGGCTCTTCACTGCAATGTCTGCAGTTGTGCTCCAGACTTTACTGTAAAGTGCAAGGTGCCAGGATGTTATCGTAGCACATGTGCTCGCCTGATTGCTGAAGCATACATAATAAAAGAGTCGATGCTTGCGTGCACACTCCATCCTTAGCTCTAACTAAAAAAGATCAGTTAAATTGACAGTGCATAAAAATCAGCATGGAGGACTCTGCATCTGTCGTTCTCTTTGTCTTTCTTTTT
Source organism: Dermacentor silvarum (assembly GCF_013339745.2). Classification (NCBI taxonomy): domain Eukaryota; kingdom Metazoa; phylum Arthropoda; class Arachnida; order Ixodida; family Ixodidae; genus Dermacentor; species Dermacentor silvarum. The sequence goes on along the minus strand of NC_051154.1, from coordinate 66,123,275 downwards.
TTTTCAATAACTTTCCTCCTGCTAGTTTTATCATGCGAAAATGTTCCTTGCTGTCACATGTTGGTTGTTTTTCCTTTTTATTGTTGCTGTCATCGCAATAAATCCTCCAGTTGTTAATCTGTTTTTCATGGTGTGTGTTCGTTTCTTCTGTCCATCGTCGTCCTTGACGCAGTTTACCTTGAAAGTCATTACTAGTTTATTTTATATTTTGTATACAGGAATTCAGTACAATGTCAAGTTGCCCCTTAAACAGGCATGGTAATTCCAAGTTGACAGAATCTATGTTGCCAAAAGAAGCACATAATGAAGGTGAAAGTTAGCCAGATATTTAAGCAGCTTCCGCACAGAGATGGTGGACGGTTATTTTGCCACATGAACAGCACAAAGTATTACACAGCATTTTATACCAATACCATACCCCAAATAATACACTAATATCAACTATTCAGACACACAGAATACAGCCTACACAGCAAGAGTCAAAGTGTGCACCATTTTACAGCAATGCACTGCCCTTTACTATGTAGCATCAATTAAGACAGCCAGGGACTAAGAAGGCATTGCTTTCTTCATATTGTGTTTAGACAGGTTACTGAGACCACTAAGCAAGCTGCCTCGCACAATGCAATGTTAGTGCAGTCTGGCCACAGAATAAGCAGTGAGCATGACTGCCTGCGTGCAAAATTATTTAATGCCAGTACAGTGGAAGCCAAATAAACTTACAGACGAGGAATGATGTTGCCAGCATACTGAACAAGCTCATAGAGATCAGACATCTTGCGCCCTTTTTGGATTTCATCTAGAAGGTGAATTTCTAGATGCCTCAGTTCATCAGTAACCGCCATATCTAAATATAAAACTAAGGAAACCGTCACAACATTGTACATGTAAACAAAATGCAGTGAAAATTGCATGCACCTTCACATATCAAAATTCATGAACTAAGAAAAGGATACACAGCTCGTAGTAGCTTTTTGGGCTCAAGAGAGAAGTGCGAAGTTCACCAAGCATGTTAGAAGCATGTTTCAATGCTTCCATAAGCTTTCCTTTATCGAGACAGCGTTTCATGTGAAATGCTTGGACTTTGACAATGCTGGCCGCATCATCGAGTAGTTTTTCTTGGTCTTCTTGGGGGGATGCTTGTGGTGTCTGAGGCTGCAAAATATATGATTGAACGAAAATCAGGGTAAACTAAATATGCGGGAGATGTACTTACAATAGACCGTAAACCGACAAGCACTGATCAGCATTGACGATGGTGTGCATGATCTGCAGACAAACAATCTTATAGTGACACATGTTAAACTGCTCGTGCACTAACCGTTATACGCCTGGTCATGCAGTTTCGCCAACTACATTGATATAATGTGCGCAGAACTTGACTAAAGCTTAAATTGATGAGGTCTGCGATTGCTACCTATGTAAGGTCAACGAGTTAGTGACCTAGAGGTTGTTCCACTGAGTTCGTGTGCCAGACAACAAACACAGCTACAAGGAGCTACAAAAATGATTTCCGTTTTTACAGCCATCAACAGTTACTTGGGGTATACGGATTATTTATACACGCAAATGCACGTAGTGCGTACCATTTCGGGATGTCCACAGGCAACGCTTCAGTACGGAATAGTGGCCTCCCGCTCAGTTGTAAGCCCAGTACTACGTCGTATAGGTGGTCTATAACTTAACCAGCTTGAATGCTCAGGCAGTACGCCGCCGTAAACACAGCAAAACGACTTCGATTGACGCCCACCATGAAGTGCACTCAACGTCGACCAGTGGCGAGCCACTATTACGCTGGTAGAAAAGTTTTATTAGCTACAGATGGATGAATGGATGGATGGATGAGTCTGAACCTTTTAAATCGGGCGGTGGCACACGCCACCTAGCCGTGACTATTAACATATTTTGTACTTCGTGGAGGGTGAAATTTCACTCCTGCCTTGATTTTAGCCACCAATCAAATAACCTCCGTTTGGTTATTTCTACCCGCTTAAAGTCTATTTTGCCTACCTTTCTCTAAACCCCAATGCTTTGAAAAAATCAGCCCCGTTGCTTTGCTACATCAGGAGCACTTTAGACCCTCTAGTGGACGAAAAGTGAAGTCTACGAAACCCAACTCCACCTCCCTCCCAACTAAAGCCCTTCCATCCACGCGAAAACTTGTATGGGGGGGTTTTACTCCCAACGTCCCAACGACTTCTTGAACACATACGGCGTGTACTTTCGGTGGTAGCAGCCATGGTTACCGTGGTCCTGAGCCTTGCCTTGCCCATGCAGCAAAAATCTTGGCGAAAGGCTAAGCCTTTTCGACCATACACTATTCACAAAACTCAATGCTTTTGACGTTTTCGAGGTATTGAAATTTTGGATTTAGTACCACTGAAAGGAGTACTGACACAAAAATTCTGTGTCCCGCTTTTCTTGTTTTGCTTTTCTTGGGTAGCTTTCAATGTCGGCACGAAGCCTCACAGCCACTTTCCGTTCATAACGCGAGACAACGAGACCTTCCTAGCATTTTCCCGACCGTTGTGCGCATGCGTGAATTGCGCGAGAGACATCTGCCAACGCCTCCTATAAAAAGACTTCATCTGCATGGGGACTTTTGCCTCTCGAAATCAGGCGGGGTATGATAGAATAACGAACCTAAAGCCTCACCATACACTCTAAAAACAGTTGCACCCTTTGGGGTGCATTTTTGCCACACAACAATAATCGTCATCTGTCTTGCTTTCGTTTCCTATCTCGAAAACTCGGCACTTGCCACTTTCCTGTCGAGAACGCTGTGTCACGCTGATAACGCTCTTGTCGTTCGTGACCAAGAAGTGCCGGGCGCACAGCGTTAAAGAAAGGAAAGCCACGCAAGTCAGATGACGATTATTGTTCTGTGGCAAAAATACGCCCCAAAGGGTGCAATTGTTTTATTGCGATAGCAATTATATGGACACTTCAACCGGATTTCTGCCGTCGGCGTCGCCGTCGCCGTGAGGTTCCCTATAGATAAAATCTAGCTTCGCCGCGCGCCGTATGCCCGAGCGGAAGCGTGCGGGGACGCGCGCTATCACGGAGAGCGAACGCACTCAATCTCCCACGCGCAAGCAAGGAAACGGGAAGCCAGCGCCGGAGGGAGCTGGCTTCCCGTTCCCGAGCGGGGGGGGGGGGGGGGGGGGGCACTTCTACTCTGCCAACAACCGCGCTCGTCGCTCGCCCGCACCGTCTCTTATCTCCCCACGGCTCTGACCTTTATGCGCCGTGCATTCGCCGCTCAGTTTCCGTTGAAGCGATAGACCGCACGTACCTTCGCCGCTGCGGCGTATGCGCTTGCTGCCAGCGTTTTGACAGTCGTTGTCAGTCATTCAGTGTGGTCTATTCATGTTTGTTTGTGCGCGCTCACACCACGCTTGTTCATTTAGTTAGTAATAGTCGGGCCACATTTTCCAACGCACGCTACACATGCGATGCTGCCCAGATCGGCAGTGCAGCGCTACAGGTGTGTCCCTTCGCACGCGCTGCCCACGGGAAGCGCTTCTCATCAACACCACCGTTTCACACGCGCCTTCTCGTGTTCATCGAGTCTCTCTTCATGTCGGTCTACTTACGCCGCAGCACACCTGCTTACTTAATCAGCTCATGTTTACTACAATTCATATTGCTACCAAAGCCGCTCACCTTACTTCGTATGACATTGCTGTGTTGCTATCGCATTCATTGCTTCGCCCTTAGGGCGAAACTGTGACATTTTTATTGCGATAACAATTATATGGACACTTCAACCGGATTTCTGCCGTCGGCGTCGCCATGAGGTTCCCTATAGATAAAATCTTTGCCGCGCGCCATATGCCCGAGCGGAAGCGTGCGGGGACGCGCGCTATCACGGAGAGCGAACGCACTCAATCTCCCACGCGCAAGCAAGGAAGCGGGTAGGGTTGGTAATATCGATGAACGATTAATCAATTAATCGATTAAAAGTATCCCGCTAAACGATTAATCGTCATCGATGTCCACCTTTCATTTAATCGACTTAATCGATTAGGCCTGTTCGATTAATCGTTTTCGATTAATCGTGTTCGATTAATCGAGTTGTACAGGAGTGGCACGAGAATTTTGAAATCGTACTGGAATGGCGACCCACGAGCAGTGTCTGTGAGGCTGGGGTGGAGCGACTGTCGACTGTCTTTCCGAGTCCAGAGTGATGCCGAGCTGAGCGCTTCCCCTCTGTATAATCGGATACAACTTAAGTCTGCAGTGAAGCCCCGTCCACGCCCTCATAACCGCCAGCCACTGTTCCTCCGCGAGGCTGAAAATAGTTCGTACTTCAAAGTTTCCCTGTTACCTAAATAAGGCGGTAACCACGAAAATGAAATTATAAACGCGTAATTTTATACGTTTTCACTTAACTATTATAGTGGAAAATACAAGTACGACAAGTACAGTCGTATCAAGTATGACAACATTTTAAAACGTCGCAAGACGACGATTTTGTTTGCTTCTGTGATTGGCTGGCGGAGTAACACAACCACGCGTGGTCCCTCTACCTTTTTTGCCAACTGCTGTTTCTAAATTTGTATCCTACTATAGGCGAAATCGTATATGGCTAGGCGAAATCGCCTGCGTACACAAAACTATAATCATCAGCATTCGCTCGAGCGTCATCGTCTTCTTCCGCAGCTCGCTCGTAGGCGCCCCTCGTGTTGCGCTCGTGCTCGTGCTCGGCATGCGCTCGTGCCACTGCTCCCGCGTTCGTCGTCGTCGTCTGCTTCGATAGCTGGCTGCGTAGCCGCTAATCATTCCAGCGTAGAATTTCACTTCTCTTCTGTCGTCGTAATGGGGAGGCCGGTTTACGGCGCTATCAGCCATTGCTTAAAGGGGCATGAGCCAATCATTGTTTTACGTGACGGACAGATTTAATTTTTGAAGCAATTTAATTTAGAAGACTCGCAAGCGGCAGTGGCTGACGAACAACACCGCCGAGAAAATTCCAGACATCGAATGCAAGCGACAACGGCGGACTGCGGGCATACCGTCGGTGACGTCGTTCTCTTCGTCGCAGCCGAACGTGTGTGTAACCTCATAATTGAGCAATACTCTAATGAACCCTAGGGATCAACCCAGTGATAAATACCGGGGCTGCACGTTTCAGCTTCGCTAGTTAACCATCTTCACGGAGTGGTAGGGCCGCAGACAGACAGACAGACAGACAGACAGACAGACAGACAGACAGACAGACAGACAGACAGACAGACCAGACAGACAGACAGACAGACAGACAGACAGACAGACAGACACAGACAGACAGACAGGACAGACAGACAGACAGACAGACAGACAGACAGACAGACAGACAGACAGACAGACAGACAGACAGACAGACAGACAGACAGACAGACAGACAGACAGACAGCACAGACAGACAGAACAGACAGACAGACAGACAGACAGACAGACAGACAGACAGACAGACAGACAGACAGACAGACAGACAGACAGACAGACAGACAGACAGACAGACAGACAGACAGACGACAGACAGACAGACAGCAGACAGACGGACGGACGGACGGACGGACGGACGGACGGACGGACGGACGGACGGACGGACAGGACAGACAGACAGACAGACAGACAGACAGACAGACAGACAGACAGACAGACAGACAGACAGACAGACAGACAAAGAACTTTATTAAATAGGTCCTAATAAGCCCTGCCCTAGGGCTGTGGGTAGGGCCGCAGAATTTTTTCATTCTTGACTAAGTGCCATTTTATAACACATAAAATAGCACTATATTGGCATATATTGTTTATCTTGTCAGAAGCCACTAGTCTTTAACAAGGTAAAGATTACTTTGCTCAAAAATATACACTTGTGTTTCAAACTTGGTTCCACCTCTCAAACATTGAAATAGGGCCCTACAAAAGTAGATAACTGCGTTTCAACCTTTTTGAAAGTACCCTGCAAAAATTTCGATTAATCGATGAAAAACCCTGCATCGAAAGCGATTAAAGGCTAAAACGATGAACGATTAATCGTTAATCGAATAAAATAATTCATCGACCATCCCTAGAAGCGGAAAGCCAGCGCCGGAGGGAGCGGGGGGCGCACTTCTACTCTGCCAACAACCGTGCTCGTCGCTCGCCCGCACCGCGTCTCTTATCTCCCCACGGCTCTGACCTTTATGCGCCGTGCATTCGCCGCTCAGTTTCCGTTGAAGCGATAGACCGTACGTACCTTCGCCGCTGCGGCGTATGCGCTTGCTGCCAGCGTTTTGACAGTCGTTGTCTGTAGTCATTCAGTGTGGTCTATTCATGTTCGTTTGTGCGCGCTCACACCACGCTTGTTCATTTAGTTAGTAATAGTCGGGCCACATTTTCCAACGCACGCTACACATGCGATGCTGCCCAGATCGGCAGTGCAGCGCTACAGGTGTGTCCCTTCGCACGCGCTGCCCACGGGAAGCGCTTCTCATCAACACCACCGTTTCACACGCGCCTTCTCGTGTTCATCGAGTCTCTCTTCATGTCGGTCTACTTACGCCGCAGCACACCTGCTTACTTAATCAGCTCATGTTTACTACAATTCGTATTGCTACCAAAGCCGCTCACCTTCCTTCGTATGACATTGCTGTGTTGCTATCGCATTCATTGCTTCGCCCTTAGGGCGAAACTGTGACATTTTTTAGAGTGTACGCGTTTTGTAGACATGTCCATTTCGTCTGCTGCTGAAGTCCTCATTGGATAGACTTCAGACTCTGCCCAGGCGGCGCTGCGGAAAAACCCGCCACCAGCGCCCCCATCGCAGCCTTGGCGCAAACTGAGTAGTGCAAAGAGAGCTGTCCGCTTCTCACTTGTTTCGGTCTTCGGACGTGCACACAACCATTCATTCTGCTCTTAGCGACCACCGCTTCCTGACACTGCGGTTTGCCGACTCGAGTTTAGTGCCGCAGGGGAAGAGACCGTGGCGTCTAAACCCACGGCTCCTTAAAGACAGGCAGGCAACCGCAGAGGTATCGTCCATTCTGTTTCGCTCGCTGCACAACAGAGCGGATCTAGAAGGTAGAGAATGGGACGAAGTGAAGGCCAGTGTCCGCGAGTGCTTCAGGTCCTGGGGCAAGCGTCGGGCGCGGGAGGAGCGCGAGGAGATAAAAATCGTCTCCGACGCGATCCTTCTGCTCTCGAGGCCACTGTCTAGTGGGCCTGGGGTTGGTCCGGCGCTGGCTTCACTCCGAAAGGAACTTCGGATTCTCCTACAGCGACGCTGGGATAGCTTGAGAGCTATAACCCGAGCGGAGCGGTGGGAAATGGAAGCGTGGTGCAGCAGAAACATTCTCCGCAGGCATCTTTCAAGGAAGAGCACAACTCTCTCTTCCGTAGTAGATCCAAGTGATGGTAGCTTAGTCGACTCACCAGAAGGAGTACTTGCAGTGGCAAGGCAGTTCTACATGAACCTTTATGCTGAGCCAGCTGCCACTCCGGCTGTTTTTCCTTTCGTTCCACCAACCGAACCGCCGGTGGTTGGTGACACAGCCATAGTTGAAGACGAGCTCTTGGAAGCATTGAAGTCTATGAAGCACAATCGCAGTCCAGGATCCGATGGTTTGACAGTTGAATTTTATGTGAAGTTTTGGAGACTGTTAGGGAAGCCTTTCACATCATTGGTGAACAGGCTGCTCAGTGAAGGGACTTTGTCAGCGTCTCAAAGAGAGGGGCTAATCACTCTCCTGTGCAAGGATGAGTCGAGAAGCACCGATCTAAGAGCCTGGCGGCCCATCACACTTCTGAACTGCGATTACAAGCTCATAGCAAAGTGTCTGTGTATGCGACTCACTCCAGTTCTCAACACTGTTTTGGGCCCATACCAGGCATGCTGCGTTCAGGGACGCTCCACTCAGCTTCACGGTTTAGCAGTCAGAGACCTTCTCCTGTGGGCAAATGCCAGGAAACTTCCCGGTATTTTCTGCTCCTTTGATCAGGAGAAGGCTTTCGATATCATTAGCCACAGGTACCTTTTTCGGGTTTTGAAGGAGGCCGGCTTTAGCGTGGGTTTTCAGCGTATGGTCCAAGCATTGTACTCTCGACCGACTTCTGCTGTTCTCATACAGGATCGCGTCTCGGAGGCTTTCGTTGTGGGTCGTGGTGTACGGCAGGGAGATCCGCTCTCACCTGCTCTCTACGTACTCGCATTCGAACCTCTTCTGCAGAGGCTATCCTGTGACAGTAGAATTGGCAAGTTCCTACTTCCACCAGGTTCCCCTCCAGTTGCACTTTTCGCCTATGCAGACGACTTGTCTATTGTCGTCCCGGACGAGGCATCAGCATGCACCGTGCTGGACGTCATGGACAGTTACTGCAGGGCGAGCGGTGCGAGGTTGAATAGGTCGAAAAGTGCAGCCATGTACTTGAACTCCACTCCGTCCAGCCCGCAGCCCGTTCATGGTCTACCCGTGAAAACGCGGTTGCGAATTCTCGGTTTCCAATTCGATCCAGACGGCCTGTCTTCTGAAAACTGGCAGCAAGCTAAAGAGAAGCTTGAAACCAGGATTCAGGAGTTCAGCGTGTTGTCGTGTCCATTGACAGCTAGAGCGAACATTCTTAGGTCTCTTCTTTTTTCTTTTCTCACGTATGTAGCATGTGTGTCCCCTGTTCCAACCCGAACCAAGCTTATCTTGGAGAGGGTTCTCTTTCGGTTTCTCTGGAAAGGGACAACTGGCTGTGTAGCTAGGCAGGTACTTAAGCTGCCCAAGGATAAGGGAGGACTCGGAATTCCCGACTTGGGCATCGTAGCTGCTGCACTGCACGTCAGGTGGACCCAGGTTGCCCTTAGCTCAGATATGCTCCTGACTCGAAGCTTTACTTCCTTCTTCCTTAGCACTAGACTCCGTTTGTTTTCCCAGAGCACATTTTCTCACTGTGTGCCTCGCTCAGGAACCCCGTCCCCATTCTATGCGATGGCTGCCAATTCGTTGGCACGCCTTCGCAAGGTCCACTCCGACATCGATGTAATTTCTACTCCGCTCCAAGAATTAGTTGACATCCTTACCCCCGGTCTTCCCCCGCATTGTCAAAGGTATGACCTGTCTTTTCACAGACCAAGTTGGAAGCTCATTACGGCAAGCTTCCTTGACGCCAGGCGAGCTACATTCATGTACCGCCTGGCGCGAGGCTGTTTGCCGATTAGCTTCCGACCCTTCACAGCCATCCCGGCTCGTGGAGTGTGCCCCTTTTGTCGCGGTCGAGAAGATACAGTTCACATCTTTTCGCAGTGTTTACTTTCTGCTGCTCTCCTCCAACGGATAGCTAGTTTGTTTAGTCTCCCAGGCGTTCCATTTCAGACAGTCCGTTTCTTGCACCCTTTGCCCAGCCAGGCGATCAACCAGTTCGTGCTTCTTCTTGTCGAGTGCTCATACCAAGTTTGGTTAGCACGCTGTGATGCGGTTTTCGGGGGAGCGGCGCCGGGTCTTCACGAAGTGCTTGGAAAAGCACGGAAGGAAGTCTGGTTTCATCTCACCCGGGAGCGGCATCACCTAGGCGAGAAGAAGTTTCTCGAAGTGTGGGCTCGCCCAGCTGTGATTTTTGAAGAGTCAGGTGGAAAGCTTTCCATTAAGTTATGATGCGTGCTTCTAAGGTCACTCGACTGGACAGCATGCGCCAGTCGATCCACGTATTTCCGTTCGCCTCAGTGGAACACAGAGTTGGAACCGGTGCTGGCGCAACAAAGTGCGCTGCGCCGCGGACGGCTTCTGTTGTCTCCATGGTTGTTTGCCTTGACACCTTTTCCGTCGAGGCAATCCAGGGATCTGATGGGCTTGTGTCCCTGACGACCGACATGGCTGTTTGTGTGAAGCGTGAAATAGCACGGTGTGCGCCGCTCCACAGCGGCCCCCTTGTCCGGGAAGGACCGTTGGCCCGAATCAAAGCCCCCCACCCAGTGAGCCCTGGTAGGGGGGGGGGGGGGGGGGGGTGCCGGGGTCAATGTACCGAATGATGCTGGGTTGTTGAGTACATGAACGCTCTGGGGCGCGGTACCTACGGGTGCCAAGTCCTCTTCCCATCTGACAACGGCACCATTTGTCAGTGCGCTTATCTTCTTATTCATGAATAAACATTGTATATTTTGCAACACAAACGATTTTCTCGTCATTTTACCCTCAAAGGGGTTAAGCATTTTATCGTAATGTTTAATGTCGTAATTATTTACGGAGAATAAATTCTTCCAAAGCCTTTTTCGGGCAGCAAACAGAAAACGTTTTCCAAGGCAGCAAACAGTCTGCGAACATAACGGAAGTAAGCTTCCTACAGTACCTGCGCGAAGCATCTTTCTGTCTCGCGGGAGCTACAGCACCGCTCAGTACTGTTGCGTCTCGAATCGGCCGGGCGCATTCTTTGATTGTTCCCCATCGAGGCAGGCCCTTCCATGAGCGTCGCCCAGATGGCGACAATACCAGACACCGACGAGGACAGGCAAACAAGCGCCCCAACTGGGCAGTGCGCATTCTTTAGGTGCTTCCCCCCGAGGCCACCCTCTTCATCAGCAGCCGCCTACTTGGCGACGCGGCGCAACACCAGCTGGGACGCGATGACAAAGAAGCTCACGAAGCTTGCCCCCCTTCGTTAGACGCGGGGATTAGTGCAAAGGCCATACTCCCGACCCGGGCAGGCTGACCGTCGGAGGGCAAGAAACAGGTCACCGACTTTCGTGGAAGGAGTGTCAACCCCCTGTTTCCGGATTGCCTCGTCCTTGCTTCGAAGGTGCAACATTGGAGGCGGAGTTCAGCGAACAAGACGGCCCGTCTGATTGGCCGCATCAAGGTCATCTGATTCCCTAGTCGGGTCAACTAGGGAAGACCGATGTTTTATAAGGAGACACCTTGCGTGCAGTGGTGTGTCGACCCTGACCTGTTCTGATATGTGCTCAGACATGTAGTGAGCTGAGACTTTCAAAGTGCTCTCCCATGGAGTGGGCTTCCATATTTGGAGCCACTGTAAATATGTAGAATAAACCCTTTTTTCTCTCGCTCTTACTCCGGACGTACTCATCCCTTTGGCTAAAGGATCACCGGCCTAAACGCTACCCGAGTCTCAACAAACTGGCAGCAGCGGCGGAATAATCTCCGACCCGCAACAACGGATGGCAGCGCTGAGATGAAACGCCAACCCGTTCATAACAACTGGTGGCAGCGGTGGGATGAATCCTAGCCCCGAGCCGCGAGCAACTGGATGGCCATGGTGAGATCGACCCTTCAGTCAACGCCAGTCGCCGGCATCTCTTTCGCGACCAACTGGATGGCCGTGGTGAGATGGACGCTGCAGCCGACGCCAGTCACCAACAACTGATTCACGAGCGACAGGATGACAGCGGCAAGATGGAACCTGCAGCCCACGCCAATCGCCAACTGGTTCGCGAGCGGCTGGATGAATGCAGCGAATCATGACTGCACGGTACAGGGTGAGGTGCCTGGCTTTGCGCTTGAGTCATCGGATCTTTTAGCCTAGACTTTCTAAAAACCGATGAAGCGTGTACAACTGCCCATTTGATACTGTGGTTGTTGCGCATCCAAGCAGAAAGCAGCTTTCAGCATAGATCTGAACCAGCTACTAAAGCCAGACCTCATTCTTGTGTGGGAGTAATTGGGAAGTGGAGAACTACCGTAATTCTTATCATTTAAAGGCGGCCCAGGATTTTGTCTTCTTTGAATTGATTCGATGCGGTGGAGCAGTACTTGGGGACTTGGTACTACTTCTGTGTGTAGGCATTTGGTTTTTGCTATATTTTCCAGGCTTCAAATTCTCTTGGGAAAACAGAATTGAACCGCTGGTAGCTTTTTACTTGCATTGTGATTTGTGCGGGTTTTGCAGCAAGTATATATTGTGGAATAGCTGAGCCAAAGCCTAAAGTAGTGACCATGGACCTCATGAGTTTGACGAGAGCTAGCTTGTTGCGGTTGTGTGAAGAGCTCGACGTAGAAATAGAGGATGATAAATCAGAAGCCGAAATTAGAGCAATTTTAGAAAGCAACAGTGATCAGGAATACTTTGAATACTTCGGCAACTCAATTCTAAAAGAGCAGGAACAGGAAGCAATTGAGAATGAGGAGGAGTTGAAAAGACAGGATTGGATTAAGCAACAAGACGAAAAGATCGAAGCTCTAAGACAAGAGATTGAAATAATGGAACAGGGTTTGAATTGGAGGAACAGAAATGTCAGGCACCCGCAGTAGTAGCGCACGGAAAGTGCGAAGGAGTAACACGCACGGTTCTACCGATGGTAGAAAAAGAGGCTGATCCCCGTGAGCCTAATGGTACGTTCACAGGTGAGGCCAGATCCGTAGACCGTGACGTAGTTCTTGAGAAGCCCATTAATGGGGACCGTATTGAGCGCGACGAGATACTGTGCCAATGGAATACTAGAGAAGCAGCTAGGCCAGCTGTGGACGATTTGGCACAGTTATCCAGGGAGTACGTCGCGAAGGTAGCTCTTGCAGAAGCCCGAAGTGGCCCCGAGTCGTCAGACAAGAGCACCTGTGCAGAGTCCAATCGGTCAGAAAAGTGCGCTAAAGCACAATGTAAGCAGGGAAGTGCAGTTATGGACAGCTCCCATGTATACGAGCTAGTTTGTGCAAATGAAAATAGCTGCATTGTCCCTGAGTGTTTGAAGCTCTCCGCCAGTCGAGATAGCATTGAAAGGAATGATTTACCCGCAAATCATTCAGACTGTGCGGTTGAGATAGAAATAGTGACCGATGAAATAAGTGCCGGCCAGCACGAGATTCAAGCGGAAGGCTTGCAAATGAGCACTACTAAACGTGCTAGGATGAAACGGCGTCGCAAAAGTCGGGAATGCGGCAGACAGGGCAACGCGGCCGAACAAAGGCGCTACACCCAGTGGGGAGCGCAGTCAAAGAGTTCGAGCGGCGCGTTTGTTCCTAGGAATGTTTTCAGAGAGATCGCGTCCGAACCGCCGAAGGACGAAGAAGGGAAAGGGCCGTTCGGCTCGAAAGTTGACAAAAGCGAAGGCGGCGCGGAGGGGGCAATTATGTTCCCCCTCTTTGGGTTCTTTTCGAGGTGTTTTAGGCATGACACTGCAGAGCGAGCCGGTACGGCGACGCGAATCGGTCACGCGCGGCAGCGGAGTCGTCGCACGGAGCCCAGAAGGCATGATGCCTGTTAGTTCAGTGTCGGGGGTGGGCAGCAAGGAGATTAACCTACATGCCCTTTGTGCAACCTCGTTGACAAGACAGACTCTCAGACCGCGCCCGCCTCGAGTAAGGCTCAAAGATACGGCGCCACCATAAGCTACTCGGACTCAAAAGCGACTCAGGTTTGCGGAAACATCATTTTGTTTGTTGGTTTCTTTATTTAGTGTTTGGTTAAACGTTTTAAGATCTCCGGAATAGAGATCATGTCGATTTGCACGTTTTGAGCATTGTTTAAATTGTTTGTTTTAGACGCTCATCGATACTCTGAAAGAAATGGTTCGCTCGCGTTAAAATTTTTGAAACTTTTTTTCAACGTGTCATTCCTTTTTAAGCAGTGTTGTGTCTGGCGGTCCCTCGGGACAAAGGAGGCCGGCGCCGACTCAGACGCGCCAACCTGGCGCCCTTTCTCGCGGCCGAGAATTGTCCACCTGGGACTGAGGGATTAGCAGTTGGTCTCCAGGCTACCTCATGCGTGGCTAAACGGCAGCGTCGCCCCTTGGTGCGGTCCCGTGAATTACCAGCGCCGCCCGAACCACGACGACGCTACGCCGACTGCTGCCTTTCGAGACAGCCACCGCCCTACCTGGTTCCGCGAACTGACCACTATGGAGAGGCGAATCTTGAAAGGGTCCCGCGTCTGGCAATCCCGGGGGAACGACATCAACGTTCGGTTCCCAAGGTGTCAACCGCTGCCTGTGTTCGGGGGCGACCTAACAAGATTGGAGGCGGAGCCCGGCGGGAAACGACGACACATCACGTGCGGGATATGGCCACCTGATCCAAGATGCTGATTGCCTAAAAGAACTACAGTGTGTTCCCTCGTCGAGTGAAAGAGGGAAACGAAAGGGATAAAACAGGGGACTTGAGTGTTGTGAGAGAAGCTTGAGGCTTGACCATGTAGAGCACGCTTGACGATGTAGAGCACGCTCGACCATGGAGAACGCTCGGAAATGTAAACGCTACCACATGCAAAGACGTAGCACGTAGACGGCTCCAATATCATGGAGCCCATCTTGTAATATACCATGTACAGTGTATACAAAACAATTTTCTAATCTCCCTGGATAACTCCTCCTCTTGGCACCTGGCAGGGCACCATACATGGAACCCTTCGTGGACCCACGGACAATCGCCATTCGCAACAGCAGATAGGCTTTTTTTGTAGGAGATACGCTTGCAATGTCAAGTCCAGGCTATTTGTTTGAAGCCTGTAGTGACACGCTTGATTATCAGTTTACTTTCGGTAGGGTTAGCGCGTATTTACGCAATATTTTGTTGTTGTTGTTTCTTAAGTGTGTGTCCTATGTGGACAAGAGAAAGAAATTGTTAGTGCGTGATTCGCACTTATTACTTGTGAGTTTGTCCGCAAAGTTAAAACAGTACATCCATGATGCTAATGTGGCTCTGAGTGGCACTAGTACGTGCAATACTAGCGGATGTAAGACTGTTCATGGCATTTGTGCTCCGTATGATATTTCATTTATCATTTATTTAGACCATTTTAAGTATTTTTCATTTGCTCTCTGCAGCACAACGATCTGGTTTTGGTGAACTCAGAGGTACATGTGAGCTCGCTTTGGCGGCACAAAATTTTAGGTCCAAATTATTGGGTTAAGCGATGCCTGGTGGATTAAAAAAGTTTCCGGCGCTTGCTCACCGTGGTGTGCTTTGTCACTGGACTGACTCCTAAGTGTCGGAGGTTGCGAGAAAGTTGTGAATCCTGGCCTAATCTCAAAATTGTGGGCTTCAGCGAAGGTTTAGTGACTTGATGGCTGCTTTGGTGCTATTATTAGATAAGGGCAGGTGCGTTGATTTGTTCGCTGGACCCGATGGCTCTCGGTGCGAGCACGGCGCTTTCCTGTGCCCTGTGGTTCGTGTGTGTGCTTGCGTATTCCCAGGGAGAAGAACACAACGAGGTTAATGCTGGGACCTCATGCTCGAGTTTGTCATCGGCCATCATTTCAAGAAGAACCCCGAGCTCTCGACCGACCACCGACGCTTCGGGCAACCTGACAGCTGGTCACCCTTAGGTCGGATCTTCCGGCGGGGGAGGAGTCTGTTGCGTCTCGAATCGGCCGGGCGCATTCTTTGATTGTTCCCCATCGAGGCAGGCCCTTCCATGAGCGTCGCCCAGATGGCGACAATACCAGACACCGACGAGACAGGCAAACAAGCGCCCCAACTGGGCAGTGCGCATTCTTTAGGTGCTTCCCCCCGAGGCCACCCCCTTCATCAGCAGCCGCCTACTTGGCGACGCGGCGCAACACCAGCTGGGACGCGATGACAAAGAAGCTCACGAAGCTTGCCCCCCTTCGTTAGGACGCGGGGATTAGTGCAAAGGCCATACTCCCGACCCGGCAGGCTGACCGTCGGAGGCAAGAAACAGGTCACCGACTTTCGTGGAAGGAGTGTCAACCCCCTGTTTCCGGATTGCCTCGTCCTTGCTTCGAAGTGCAACATTGGAGCGGAGTTCAGCGAACAGACGGCCCGTCTGATTGGTCGCATCAGGTCATCTGATTCCCTAGTCGGTCAACTAGGGAAGACCGATGTTTTATAAGGAGACACCTTGCGTGCAGTGGTGTGTCGACCCTGACCTGTTCTGATATGTGCTCAGACATGTAGTGAGCTGAGACTTTCAAAGTGCTCTCCCATGGAGTGGGCTTCCATATTTGGAGCCACTGTAAATATGTAGAATAAACCCTTTTTTCTCTCGCTCTTACTCCCGGACGTACTCATCCCTTTGGCTAAAGGATCACCGGCCTAAACGCTACCCGAGTCTCAACAAACTGGCAGCAGCGGCGGAATAATCTCCGACCCGCAACAACGGATGGCAGCGCTGAGATGAAACGCCAACCCGTTCATAACAGTACCCTTGAATATTTAGCAGACGCTTAAAACAACACACGCGCACAAATCAATGTAGATAAACGCGACATTTTTTTTTCTACACACGTGCGTTACTTCGCAATTACTCATCCAGTGCTCCCACAGCAACTTTATTGCTCAGATTACAAAAAAGAAAAGAAACGCTGTCAAGAGGACTCAGTGCATTGCGAAACGTGCTCGTTGTATCGGAAAAGCCGAAACTACAAATGATCTCGCGATACCACAATGCCCTAGAACACGATTTTGAATTCATAAAGGAACCAAAATGTTTGGTTAAACTGACCTGCCAAATCTCTCCGTTCCACTTGCTGAGTAAAGTGGAGGCGGACGTGTGTAAACAGGTAGAAACATCGATGGCACATACGCAGGATGGTTCACAACTTTGTTTATTCTGTTTCCAACGAAGAGGCGGCTGCAGATTCTTCAGTTTTCGCTTGGTTGCAATAGTCCCCCGTCAGGGCTACGCAACACAATTACAACAGAACAACATTATCACACTTTCTCATGTGAGCGGCTGTGTTGTGGAGAATGCGAGTAATTCGCTTACCCAACACGCGAACGGCCCGTATCCAGCGCTCTCTCCTTTCTCCCAACGTTACTAGATTAGCTAGTAACGTTGCTTTCTCCTTCATACGACCGCGATGGAAATCGGTAAAACTGAACGTTGTTATTCAGTACTTCACGTTCATGGCAATTTACAACGCAACAGTAACGTCGATTGCGGCGTTTCTTCGTAGCGCGCGGAGCTGTCGCGGTTGCCGTCGTGCTCGCCATCGCCATAGAAGGAGTGAGCCAACAAGAACTTTACGGCAGTTCGGCGGCACGTCCCACTAGTGGAGAAATTCATAGCTCTCATTCTGGCTGTTAAATGCGCAAAACATTCGCAATATGAACCAAAATTAAGTTAAATCGTTGTTTCGAACTCGCTAGCTGCTTAGGCAACTTAGCAAGGGAGTCGGACTTGCACTACTCAATTATTACCTCTTCGCACCGACAGGTGGCGCTACGCGTCTTGCAAAACTAGGGTGCCTCGATGCCCAGCGCCGCCGTCCAGGGTGGAGACAACCCCGCTGGCGCCGCCATATTGTGTCACACGAGCTGAGACTCAGCTACGCTTGCGTTCATAAAGTGTTACTCGCGGCGCGCTTCCAAGTGCTTTGCCTTGATGAGGATTTTTTTATCGGTGTCCCATCTGCATATCTTTATAACCAATAGCCGTTAACTCGTCGAAGGTCGAAGACGTAAATGTATGGCGCCGGGAACATGCCCCAAGTTGCCTAATTCAATCACATTTAATATGCCGTGTGTAAGTTTAAAATACGCACTATTTTTTTTTTTTTTTGCGCTTCGATGCTTGGTATAGAAGGTTTGCGACCCCCTGTGTGTGGAAGTTTGTCTTTTTCGCTGTTGTATTTTGGTTTACACGTCACGCCTCCTTTACCGTAGCCAGCCACTCGCGCACGGCGGTTAGTTTCCCTTGCGTTGCGCGTGCTCTTCGCGTTCGTTGCAATTATTTGACGATATCTACGCGCAATTTTTGCTTTTTTTGCCCACAAATCTGTGTGCTGACAGGATTAAGCTGGTGTAAAAATAACTGCGATGTGAAAATAAGGTTTAGTTAGTGCTGTAGAGAAAAATGTAACGTAACTTGTCTGTGTCAATCTTGCGTAGTACACACAAGAAATCAAACGATGCACAAAATACATTTACTTATAATGTCTAGTACAATCAATCATGAAAGATATATGTACATGAAAAATTATATGTACTGTGTGGCGCCTGAAGGTTATGTTTAAAGACGAGATAAAAAATTAATTCGCAAGGTAGGCTCGACACACAATTCGGGATAGAGTTTTTTTTAATTTATTCATTACATGGGGGGGGGGGGGGTCAAGTGAGTACATCAACCTTATTACACACAATATAAATCGAAAACAAGAATGCAAACAAGAAAACGCAACCGCGGGTAATATTAATCAAGATATCCAGCCAGAATACATACATCAGCTACCATCGAATACGTCGCATCAGCCAAACACATCGATGGCGAGTACAGAACATTTCATAAATAACCATTAGAACACTGATAACTACATTGAAAAAATAAACAACACTGCATACATATCACGTACAAAAACCGTAAATGAAACTAAGACAGTCAAATACAGATTAGCAATGTTTTTCACTTCGAAAATATAGTCCATGATGATGTAGGGCTGTTGACTTTAACAGACGGCGCCCATCCTGTCGATTTCCCTCGTACTGGTCCTCTTCAAAGTGTTTCTAAGTACAGGTAAAACAACAAAAGTGATTATTGATATGAAAAGTTGCCTTGTAAATACAGAGAACCCATTACAGTGCTTAAAAATAAATTTTAACAGAAGCAATGCTGTATTACCTCACTTCACACGTTTCGAAGAAATGCACAGGCTACAACAGACACCATGCCAGAAAGCGCCGAAACTTTTTGGTCCCATGATGCCCCTTAACTCTACTACACCTGGGCTTATACCGTGCACAGGCATTTAAAGACCGTCACAGTACCCACTACGATCGGGAATGAGCACGAATGACCATCGGCTTACGATCACCACGCTACAAATATGTACAAGTCTAAAAATCTGCTATGTAACGTAACACCCTGAGGTCCGCAAGATATCTCCTGAGAATAGAGAAAATCACAATGCTTCGCTTGCCACGTACACAACAGCCGCTCTCCCCAGAAGAAGCACTGCGTTCTTTAGTCCCAAATAACCAGTAGCGAAAAAAGAAACTTAGGGAAAAAAAAAGAAACAAGAGACACACGATGTGTGCTTCCCGTGAAAAAGTAAAATAGGTGGTTTACATGACGATTTGTAGCTAATATAAGGCTATTTCGCGGCGAAGCATTTTCGTCAGTTCTTAAAATAGGGGTACTACTCGCATAGACTGCGCCGATCAAAACGGCAAAAGCCTATGCGACGCGCGCTCGCAAACAATAGGCTACTCAGCATCGGTGCAGTGCTTAGTTCGTGAGCGAACGTAGATACGTGAGCGAGGATCAGAGAATACTTTCTTATTTAAATGAAAAACACGGTGCGGTAGTCTAAACATTCTTGACACTTACCTCGCAAATGCAGGAGTTATCCGTTGCCTTCCAGTGATCGCGCTTTACTTGGGCTTTCCATCTCTTCCGTCGCTCTGGGTCCCGGGGGAAGCGAAAACAACGCAGTCCTTTACGCGTCGATCCGGCGCACTTGGGAACACACAGCCCGTCATGTCGACACGATGCACTTGATAGCTTGTCAGTCATGCGGCTGAACACTGTCTAGCAAGTAGAAGCGTCCGCGAAGCATCCGCGCGCACTGTGCCTCGAACTCAGCACCGGCACCAAGCAATCGCAACGGCTCGCTGTGACACAATATGGCGTCGCAGCGAGAAAGCGGCGGCGCGGGGGCGGTCAAAGGTTGGCACCACCCTGAACGGCGGCGCTGGCATCGAGGCACCCTATGCAAAACTTTGCTGGGATCCAGCGTCTTGCTGGGATCCACCCAGCGAGAACCGTAGGTAACGTGCAACTCCCAGAAGCGCTTGGGTTTAAAGTGGAAGGAAACATAAACAGATCAGCCGTAGAGATCAGCAAGAGACGATTAGAGTACTGGTGGAAAAAAAGTAGGGAAAAGATGGATGCGACCTGATCTCTTAAAATCATAGGCAGCGGTACAAGGTAAATTTTTGAAAAAGAAAAATAATGATAGGTATACAAAAATGCAAGATAAGAACATGTATAGTATACCTGATTAAATCAAGCAGGCTAGGTGACTATTTGTCGCCGCCCCGTTTCAAAGGGGATGCCAATAAATCATCATCATCATCATCAACTCCAGAGTCTGACGTCTATGAGGTACGCATCAGAGGAGACAAGTGTCCCCAGCCAATCAGCACTACAGTATACTACGGAGGAGAACGCACTTTGCTGCGCTTGTCTTAGCCTAACTCTAAAATCTCTCAATGTCTAAAAGTAGTGTCAACCTTAGTGTCAACCACTTCCCTCCTCGTCCTCCGTTCCACGGTACTACAGTGTACTAGAACACTGTACACTTCTATACACTGTACCTTCTAGTACACTGTACCTTCTAGTACACTGTACCTTCTAGAACACTGTACCTTCTAGTACACTGTAACGGTACCGCTCGGCGCGGCCAGCGCGACTTCAACAGTGGCGCCGCCTATGTCAAACCCTGCTGTAGCAGACGATGGCTAACGCGCTACCAGAGGAAATCCGCGGAAAACTCCGATCGCCCGTAGAGCACTTTCATTTCACTGGGTCGTATATGGCGATAGGCATAGTAAACCTTTCACGCTCGGCAAAACACATTTATGTAGCAGGTATTGAGCAACAGAAAGCTGTATCGGGAAATCCGCGGAAAACCCGATCGCGCGTAGAGCACTTTCATTTCACTGAGTCGTAAATGGCGATAGGCATAGGGTTAATATACTGACTTATAAACCTAGTGCATATTGTTTCCAGTGCAGTGGAGTAGCCGCCAGTAATTTTTTAGTTACTGAGATTTAATTAGCTAATCGTACTTAATTATCTAACTCGAGAAGTAGTGTCCTAATTATCAAAGTGTTATGAGAAAGTTGTAGAGCAACATGAAAAACTCCCGATACAGCTTTCTGTTGCTCAATACGTGCTACATAAATGTGTTTTTCCAAGCGTGAAAGAAGCCTGCGAATACACGCAAAATGCCTCGTGCGGCCAGTCGCGCGGCAATTCTGCGTGTATTCGCGGGCTTCTTTCACGCTCGGCAAAACACATTTATGTAGCAGGTATTGAGCAGCAGAAAGCTGTATCGGGAGTTTTCATGTTGCTCTACAATTTTCTCATTGACACTTTGATAATTAGGACAGTACTTCTCGAGTTTAGATAATTAATTACAACTAGCTAATTAAATCTCAGTAACGAAAAAATTACTAAATTACTGGCGGCTACTGGATCCACTGCACTGGAAACAATATGCACTAGAGGCTCTATTCTGGACATTCCGCCATTTTCTTCGAAGCGTGACGTACGCGCGACGCTTACACAATGGCGCCGATAGCCCCGATTTGCTTTCGTAACGTGACGCAAATTTGACGTTTCGCCTAAGAAACTGTAATGTAGGCATTGAACATAGCGTGGCTGATAAAGCAAAACAGTTTTCCTCCCCAGTAAAAATAAAGCCGCTAGCTCAAAGCGTACGATTATTCCATCAAAATCGTTTCTCGCTTCCGTCGTCTGCATACGCGCAGGCTGTCGTCTGCTTCATTAGATAGGATGCATGTCCTCGTGAAACTGAATGAGTCATCGTATATTGGCGCCCACGCGCTTGGTTTCTACCTTGAGACAACACACGCGACCTACCAGTGATGATCAGCGCACGCTCTAGGCCGCGTTATCGCTATCTGGTGAAACGCAAGTGACTCAGCCCGACTCGTCTGGCCGAGAAGCGGCCGAATATCATCGATAGCGTTGCGCGCGCCACAGGTATCCGCTTGCGCGACGCAAGCACCGGCACTGCCATCTCTTGTTCACTTCGCTGCTTACTGGCACCGCGGGAGGAAACTTCAAGACGCCGCCTTGCGTATATTTATTCTTATAAATTAACAATTCGCCGTTGTCATAACCTTTGATGACGCGAAAAGACATTAATATTGATTACAATACAAACGCAGTAGCGAAAAGTGCAAAAAGTCGCAAGAAGTTTGCTAGTTTCAACCATATTATTTCAAATAAACGTGTTTTTAATAGAAATGATTGTTCAAAACACAAATGCCAACACCACCCGGAGCGATGCAAATGCTATGAGCACGCGTTGTGAACAAAAAATTTTCATGGCCCCAATGACAGGGAAAATGCGGCGATACGCATGCCTCACGACTGACACTGCATATGGCCGCTCATTACCATAATTCGCGCGGCTCGTCGCACCACAAATTATGGCGGAAAATATCTGCAATGGCGGCCCAGCGCAACGTCACGCAACGTCAAATTGACGTTTACGAAACAGCCCTTCCTGTGACGCTCTTCACAGGATATTCCTTCAGCCAATCAGCAAGCTGACATGCCGGCTATCTCGGGACGCCACCACATATTCGCGAAATTGCAGATGCATTGCACGAGCTTCTGCACGCTACTGTCCACTTTCTTTTTAAGCGCTAAAGTCGCAATAGAGGTGCCAAGGACCACAAAAAAGTATTAGTCGATAAAGTTTGCAGCTCCACGTCACGTTTCATCATTCTGACGAAAACGCAAAATTGCATTTAGCAAAACTTCCGTTTTCCGGCACAAATTTCAAAACACGTGACCTCCGGACAGCAATGAGACAGCCAAGATGGCGGATAATGGCGGCCGTGCAGCCGCCATGCGTGTCCAGAATAGAGCCCTAGGTTTGCTTCGCGTAACGCCATCATATTTATATATATATCTATATATTATATATATATATAGTAGGGCCCAAGCGTATTTGGAAAAATAGAAGCACAACTTCCTTGAATCCCTTGAATAAGGTCGGTCCACCGACCGAAACTGTTGGGAAATAATAAACCTAAGATACCGCGAAGTTGTGCTTCTGATTTTCCTATATATATATATATATATATATATATATATATATATATATATATATATATATATATATATATATATACCGTAAAATTCCGAGCAAGCGCCCCCACCCGTGCAATCCTCATAACTTCACTGCTAATTTCACATTTCCGCGCCGTTCCGGGAAAGCGCCCCCTCCCCCACCCCCCCCCTCCTCCCGCTCCGCACCAAAACTGGCCTGCCACATCCAGTCCAAGAAAATGATGACAAATTCGGCAAATCGCGACCGGTGCGCATCGGGGTGCCCCGATGAGCCATTTCATCGAATCATGGTCGTACCCAGGCGCCCAGTGGGCACACGAGTGCATCGGGGCGAACTGCGGCTGGCGGTCTGTAGTTCACGGACCGCCGGCCGACGGCGAGATCTGCCTCTCGCATGGCACAAAGGAGTTCCCTGCGGCACAGCGACGTGACCGCTCGGTGACAGAGGAGTGGTCGCGGCTACGCTGGCATCGCCGGCAGCTTCACCGCTGCTAATCACTCGCCACCGATATCGTCGCTAGGCCTTTTTCAGTTCACTTGGAATCTGTTGCAGACGGCGCTTCAGCACGAACCGCCGACGCTCCCAAGCAGCAATGTTGTTACCGTCGTTGCCGCTTTACTCTCTCTTCGCAATAATTTCACACGATGAAGAAAACATGCTGATATTTGAGGCGCCACCAGCTGCGATGCGAGCATGGCTACAGTGTACTAGAAGAGTACGTAACACTGTAAGCATGGCCGAGCCGCGGTTTGCTGTCCGCCGTCGGTAGCCATGCACTGCGCAGCTGAGCTTCACTTGTATCGGAACTCATTAGTGCTAAACGTTTCACCGTGGACATGGTTTATAAAGTGAACATTACGCGTCACTTTACTCTCGCGGACATAATTTTGCTGGAATAGAAGCTGCATAACTACAGTGTACTAGAAGAGTTGTAGTGCGCTCACAACCGCGGCAGAGCTTGACGCACTTCGTGTCGCCGCCGACAGGTGGCGCTGTTCGCAGCGTCACCTGTGTGCTGAAGGAAGGAGCCAGAACCTAAACGGACAGTTAGGGTTGGGTTGCGTAAACTCAGAGAAACCTCTGCGAAAGTGCATTGTGACCATAGCACAATCCCACATGTCAGGGGCAGGCTAGCGCGATGGAATGGAGGGTGCTTGAGGCTAACCGGGTCATTTGGGTCTGAGCAGACCACTTGGGTACGGTGTAATGGAGGTTAAACCGGGAAGTGTACGAGTCTGGCTCCCAGCCTTTTGCACAGGATGGCATTCATACAGTGGTGTCACGGGCGGGAGCGGAGGTAGTAGGATAGGGCGCCAAGCTACGGCTTTTTTGGGGGGACCCAGAGCCCTAAGACCACCAGTGTAGACGAAGACGGACCCAGAGAGGCTCCAAGATTCAAGAAACGAGATCGGTAGAAGAAGAATAGAGTAAGCACCAGGGGCAAGGTCATCTGACATAGGTTACATAACATGCAAGGTGGCAGGA